>NW_017217349.1:0-12588 GCF_001704415.2 Capra hircus | reverse complement strand
GCGAGTTGCTCCGGGGCCTTTCGGATTCCTCTCCGTCAATGACGGGGCCTAAGATCTTTGTGGAGTCGTGCCGGAACCTGAGGATTCCTCTCTAGTGCTGACATGGTCTTGGGGTACTTCTGGAGTCTCCCCAGGGGAGTCAGTCCTCGTCTCGAGTGGGGCATGCACGTGCGCTTTCCTCGCCGAGCTGTAGCAGGCAGTGTCAGCACTTCCCTTTGCGTGATCAAGGGATCTGTGGCTTTTCCTCGAGGCTTTCCCACGAGGCTTTCCCACGAGGCTTTACACCAGGGCTGTCCCACGTGCCACCGTGGTGTGAGTGGATCCTCGCTTGAAAGTCGAGGCAGTGCAGGGAAAACAGGTTTCCCTGGAATGGACTGAGAAAATCTCTGGCACTCAGGGAATGGTGTCACGACCTGGAGATTCCCTCGTGTTTCCTGTGGAGACCGCCTCCTCTTGAGATGCGACCGGAACGCCGGGAATTCTTTCCGACGACACGCAGGGAAAGGATTCCACCTCTCGATCTATGAGGCGGAAACGGGGCTTCTCTGGATGTGGGGCAGGACTCTCGTGCTTCCTCTCGAGTGAGAGGGGTACGTCGGGGAACTTCTTGAGTTGCAGCAAGGGTGTGAAGGACCCTTTGGAAGTTCGCAGAGGCAGGTTGATTAGCCTCGAGACGCCTCCGCGGAAATGGGCTTCATCTCGCCTGGAGGGGAGAACGCTCCTGGATTTTCTAGAGTTGCCACAGGTGCTCTCGACTTAAGACGAGGACCTCAGGGACCTGGTGCTGGTGGCCTCAGGAAAGGCCAGTCCCCATGCGAGTTGCTCGGGGCCTCTTCGGGATTCCTCTCCCGTCGATGCCGGGCCTAAGACCTTGTGTGGAGTCGGTGCCGGAACCTGAGGATCCTCTCCAGTGCTGACATGGATCTTGGGGTACTTCTGGAGTCTCCCCGGGGAGTCAGTCCTCGTCTCGAGTGGGCATGCACGTGCGCTTTCCTCCCGAGCTGTAGCAGCAGTGTCAGCTTCCCTTCGCGTGGATGAAGAAATCTGTGGCTTTCCCTTGAGGTTTTTCACGAGGCTTTCCCACGAGGCTTTCCCACAGGGCTGTCCACGTGCCACCGTGGTGTGAGTCGATCCTCGCTTGAAAGTCGAGGCAGTGCAGGGAAAACAGGTTTCCCTGGAATGGACTGAGACATCTGGGGGACTCTGGGAATGGTGGCATCGACCCTGGGAGTTCCTCTCGGCCTTTCCTGTGGAGAGCGCCTCCTCCTTGAGATGCGACGGAAACGCCGGGAATTCTTTCCCGACCACGCAGGGAAAGGATCCCTCCTCTCGAGCTAGGAGGCGGAAACGGGGCTCCTCTGGATGTGGCGGGACTTCTGGTGCTTCCTCTCGAGTGGAGACGGGTTATGTCGGGGGAACTTCTTGAGTTGCAGCAAGGGGTGATGAAGACCCTTTGGAAGTTCCAGAGGTTAGGTGTGATTAGCCTCGAGAAGCCTCATGCGGAAATGGGCCTCATCTCGCCTGGAGGGGAGAACCTTCTGGATTTTCTCGAGTTGCAGGCAGTTGTCTCTCCACTTACGACGGGGACCTCAGGGACACGCTCTGGTGGCCTCAGGAAAGGCCAGTTCCCCATGCGAGTTGCCGGGGGCCTCTCGGGATTCCTCTCCCTGTCGATGCCGGGGCCTAAGACGTTGTGTGGAGTCGGTGCCGGAACCTGAGGATTCCTCTCCCAGTCGCTGACATGGATCTTGGGGTTACGTCTGGAGTCTCCCCGGGGAGTCAGTCCTCGTCTCGAGTGGGGGCATGCACGTGCGCTTTCCCTCCCGAGACTGTAGCAGCAGTGTCATGCTTCCCTTCGCGTGGATCAAGGGATCTGTGCTTTCCCTCGAGGCTTTCCCACGAGGCTTTCCCTCGAGTCTTTCCCACAGGGCTGTCCCACGTGCCACCGTGGTGTGAGTCGATCCTCGGCTTGAAAGTCGAGGCAGTGCAGGGAAAACAGGTTTCCCTGGAATGGACTGAGACATCTGGGGGACTCTGGGAATGGTGGCACGACCCTGGAGTTCCTCTCGCCTTTCCTGTGGAGAGCACCTCCTCTTGAGATGCGACGGGAACGCCGGAATTTCTTTCCCGACCACGCAGGGAAATATCCCTTCTCTCGAGCTATGAGGCGGAAACGGGGCTCCTCTGGATGAGGGCGGGACTCTCGTGCTTCCTCTCCAGTAGAGACGGGTATGTTGGGGAACTTCTTGAGTTGCAGCAAGGGTGTGAAGGACCCTTTGTAAAGTCAAGAGGTTAGGTGTGATTAGCCTCGAGATGCCTCAGCGGAAATGGGCCTAATCTCGCCTGGAAGGGAGAACCTCCTGGATTTTCTCGAGGTTGCGGCAGGTGCTCTCGACTTACGACGGGGACCTCAGGGACCCGCTCTGGTGGCCTCAGGAAAGGCCAGTCCCCATGCGAGTTGCTCCGGGGCCTTTCGGGATTCCTCTCCCGTCAATGACGGGGCCTAAGATCTTTGTGGAGTCCGTGCCGGAACCTGAGGATTCCTCTCCAGTGCTGACATGGTCTTGGGGTACTTCTGGAGTCTCCCCAGGGGAGTCAGTCCTCGTCTCGAGTGGGGGCATGCACGTGCGCTTTCCTCCCGAGCTGTAGCAGCAGTGTCACACTTCCCTTTGCGTGGATCAAGGGATCTGTGGCTTTTCCTCGAGGCTTTCCCACGAGGCTTTCCCACGAGGCTTTCACACAGGGCTGTCCCACGTGCCACCGTGGTGTGAGTGGATCCTCGGCTTGAAAGTCGAGGCAGTGCAGGGAAAACAGGTTTCCCTGGAATGGACTGAGAAATCTCTGGCACTCAGGGAATGGTGTCACGACCCTGGAGATCCCCTCGTGTTTCCTGTGGAGACCGCCTCCTCTTGAGATGCGACCGGAACGCCGGGAATTCTTTCCCGACCACGCAGGGAAAGGATTCCACCTCTCGATCTATGAGGCGGAAACGGGGCTTCTCTGGATGTGGGCAGGACTCTCGTGCTTCCTCTCGAGTGGAGAGGGGTACGTCGGGGAACTTCTTGAGTTGCAGCAAGGGTGTGAAGGACCCTTTGGAAGTTCCAGAGGCCAGGTTGATTAGCCTCGAGACGCCTCCGCGGAAATGGGCCTCATCTCGCCTGGAGGGGAGAACCTCCTGGATTTTCTCGAGTTGCGGCAGGTGCTCTCGACTTACGACAGGGACCTCAGGGACCCGCTCTGGTGGCCTCAGGGAAGGCCAGTCCCCATGCGAATTGCTCGGGGCCTCTTGGGATTCCTCTCCCGTCGATTCCGGTGTCTAATATCTTGTGTGGAGTCGGTGCCGGAACCTGAGGATTCCTCTCCAGTGCTGACATGGATCTTGGGGTACTTCCGGAGTCTCCCCAGGGGAGTCAGTCCTCGTCTCGAGTGGGGGCATGCACGTGCGCTTTCCTCCCGAGCTGTAGCAGCAGTGTCACGCTTCCCTTCGCGAGGATCAAGGGATCTGTGGCTTTCCCTCGAGGCTTTCCCACGAGGCTTTCCCACGAGGCTTTCCCACAGGGCTGTCCCACGTGCCACCGTGGTGTGAGTCGATCCTCGCCTTGAAAGTAGAGGCTGTGCCGGGAAAACAGGTTTCCCTGGAATGGACTGAGACATCTGGGGGACTCTGGGAATGGTGGCTCGACCCTGGAGTTCCTCTTGCCTTTCCTGTGGAGAGCGCCTCATCTTGAGTTGCGACGGAAACGCCGGGAATTCTTTCCCGACCACGCAGGGAAAGGATCCATCCTCTCGAGCTAGGAGGCGGAAACGGGGCTCCTCTGGATGTGTGCGGGACTCTGGTGCTTCCTCTCGAGTGGAGACGGGTATGTGGGGGAACTTCTTGAGTTGCAGCAAAGGTGTGAAGGACCCTTTGGAAGTTCCAGAGGTTAGGTGTGATTTGCCTCGAGACGTTTCTGCGGAAATGGGCCTCACCTCGCCTGGCGGGTAGAACCTCCTGGATTTTCTCGAGTTTCGGCAGGTGCTCTCGACTTAGGACGAGGACCTCAGGGACCCGCTCTGGTGGCCTCAGGAAAGGCCAGTCCCCAAGCGAGTTGCTCGGGGGCCTCTCGGGATTCCTCTACCATCGATGCCGCTGCCTAAGATCTTGTGTGGAGTCGGTGCCGGAACCTGAGGTTTCCTCTCCAGTGCTGACATGGATCTTGGGTTACTTCTGGAGTCTCCCCAGGGGAGTCAGTCCTCGTCTCCAGTGGGGGCATGCACGTGCGCTTTCCTCCCGAGATGTAGCAGGAGTGTCATGCTTCCCTTCGCGTGGATCAAGGGATCTGCAACTTTCCCTCGAGGCTTTCCCACGAGGCTTTCCCTCGAGGCTTTCCCACAGGGCTGTCCCACGTGCCACCTTGGTGTGAGTCGATCCTCGGCTTGAAAGTCGAGGCAGTGCAGGGAAAACAGGTTTCCCTGGAATGGACTGAGACATCTGGGGGACTCTGGGAATGGTGGCACGACCCTGGAGTTCCTCTCGCCTTTCCTGTGGAGAGCACCTCCTCTTGAGATGCGACGGGAACGCCGGGATTTCTTTCCCGACCACGCAGGGAAATATCCCTGCTCTCGAGCTATGAGGCGGAAACGGGGCTCCTCTGGATGAGGGCGGGAATCTCGTGCTTCCTCTCCAGTAGAGACGGGTAAGTTGGGGAACTTCTTGACTTGCAGCAAGGGTGTGAAGGACCCTTTGGAAAGTCAAGAGGTTAGGTGTGATTAGCCTCGAGATGCCTCAGCGGAAATGCGCCTAATCACGCCTGGAAGGGAGAACCTCCTGGATTTTCTCGAGGTGCGGCAGGTGCTCTCGACTTACAATGGGGACCTCAGGGACCCGCTCTGGTGGCCTCAGGAAAGGCCAGTCCCCATGCGAGTTGCTCCGGGGCCTTTCGGGATTCCTCTCCCGTCAATGACGGGGCCTAAGATCTTTGTGGAGTCCGTGCCGGAACCTGAGGATTCCTCTCTAGTGCTGACATGGTCTTGGGGTACTTCTGGAGTCTCCCCAGGGGAGTCAGTCCTCGTCTCGAGTGGGGGCATGCACGTGCGCTTTCCTCCCGAGCTGTAGCAGCAGTGTCACACTTCCCTTTGCGTGGATCAAGGGATCTGTGGCTTTTCCTCGAGGCTTTCCCACGAGGCTTTCCCACGAGGCTTTCACACAGGGCTGTCCCACGTGCCACCGTGGTGTGAGTGGATCCTCGGCTTGAAAGTCGAGGCAGTGCAGGGAAAACAGGTTTCCCTGGAATGGACTGAGAAATCTCTGGCACTCAGGGAATGGTGTCACGACCCTGGAGATCCCCTCGTGTTTCCTGTGGAGACCGCCTCCTCTTGAGATGCGACCGGGAACGCCGGGAATTCTTTCCCGACCACGCAGGGAAAGGATTCCTCCTCTCGATCTATGAGGCGGAAACGGGGCTTCTCTGGATGTGGGCAGGACTCTCGTGCTTCCTCTCGAGTGGAGAGGGGTACGTCGGGGAACTTCTTGAGTTGCAGCAAGGGTGTGAAGGACCCTTTGGAAGTTCCAGAGCCAGGTTGATTAGCCTCGAGACGCCTCCAGCGGAAATGGGCCTTCATCTCGCCTGGAGGGGAGAACCTCCTGGATTTTCTAGAGTTGCCACAGGTGCTCTCGACTTAAGACGAGGACCTCAGGGACCTGGTCTGGTGGCCTCAGGAAAGGCCAGTCCCCATGCGAGTTGCTAGGGGGCCCTTCGGGATTCCTCTCCCGTCGATGCCGGGGCCTAAGACCTTGTGTGGAGTCGGTGCCGGAACCTGAGGACTCCTCTCCAGTGCTGACATGGATCTTGGGGTACTTCTGGAGTCTCCCACGGGGAGTCAGTCCTCGTCTCGACTTAGGTCATGCACGTGCACTTTCCTCCCGAGCTGTAGCAGCAGTGTCATGCTTCCCTTCGCGTGGATGAAGGAATCTGTGGCTTTCCATTGAGGTCTTTTGCCAGGAGGCTTTCCCACGAGGCTTTCCCACAGGGCTGTCCCACGTGCCACCGTGGTGTGAGTCGATCCTCGGCTTGAAAGTCGAGGCAGTGCAGGAAAACAGGTTTCCCTGGAATGGACTGAGACATCTGGGGGACTCTGGGAATGGTGGCTACGACCCTGGAGTTCCTCTCGCCTTTCCTGTGGAGAGCGCCTCCTCTTGAGATGCGACGGGAAACGCCGGGAATTCTTTCCCGAACACGGCAGGGAAAGGATCCCTCCTCTCGAGCTAGGAGGCGGAAACGGGGCTCCTCTGGATGTGGGCGGGACTCTCGTGCTTCCTCTCGAGTGGAGACGGGTATGTCGGGGAACTTCTTGAGTTGCAGCAAGGGTGTGAAGGACCCTTTGGAAGTTCCAGAGTGTTAGGTGTGATTAGCCTCGAGACGCCTCAGCGGAAATGGGCCTCATCTCGCCTGGAGGGGAGAACCTCCTGGATTTTCTCGAGTTGCGGCAGGTGCTCTCGACTTACGACGGGGACCTCAGGGACACGCTCTGGTGGCCTCAGGAAAGGCCATCCCCATGCGAGTTGCTCGGGGCCTCTCGGGATTCCTCTCCCGTCGATGCCGGGGCCTAAGACTTGTGTGGAGTCGGTGCCGGAACCTGAGGATTCCTCTCCAGTGCTGACATGGATCTTGGGGTACTTCTGGAGTCTCCCAGGGGAGTCAGTCCTCGTCTCGAGTGGGGCATGCACGTGCGCTTTCCTCCCGAGCTGTAGCAGCAGTGTCAGCTTCCCTTCGCGTGGATCAAGGGATCTGTGGCTTTCCCTCGAGGCTTTCCCACGAGGCTTTCCCTCGAGGCTTTCCCACAGGGCTGTCCCACGTGCCACCGTTGGTGTGAGTCGATCCTCGCTTGAAAGTCGAGGCAGTGCAGGGAAAACAGGTTTCCCTGGAATGGACTGAGACATCTGAGGGACTCTGGGAATGGTGGCACGACCCTGGAGTTCCTCTCGCCTTTCCTGTGGAGAGCGCCTCCTCTTGAGATGCGACGGGAACGCCGGGAATTTCTTTCCCGACCACGCAGGGAAAGTGATCCCTCCTCTCGAGCTAGGAGGCGGAAACGGGGCTCCTCTGGATGTGGGCGGGACTCTCGTGCTTCCTCTCAAGTGGAGACGGGTATGTCGGGGAACTTCTTGAGTTGCAGCAAGGGTGTGAAGGACCCTTTGGAAAGTTCCAGAGTGTTAGGTGTGATTAGCCTCGAGACGCCTCAGCGGAAATGGGCCTCATCTCGCCTGGAAGGGGAGAACCTCCTGGATTTTCTCGAGTTGCGGCAGGTGCTCTCGACTTACGACGGGGACCTCAGGGACCCGCTCTGGTGGCCTCAGGAAAGGCCAGTCCCCATGCGAGTTGCTCGGGGCCTCTCGGGATTCCTCTCCCGTCAATGCCGGGGCCTAAGATCTTGTGTGGAGTCGGTGCCGGAACCTGAGGATTCCTCTCCAGTGCTGACATGGATCTTGGGGTACTTCTGGAGTCTCCCCAGGGGAGTCAGTCCTCGTCTCGAGTGGGGGCATGCACGTGCGCTTTCCTCCCGAGCTGTAGCAGCAGTGTCACGCTTCCCTTCGCGTGGATCAAGGGATCTGTGGCTTTCCCTCGAGGCTTTCCCACGAGGCTTTCCCACGAGGCTTTCCCACAGGGCTGTCCCACGTGCCACCGTGGTGTGAGTCGATCCTCGGCTTGAAAGTCGAGGCAGTGCAGGGAAAACAGGTTTCCCTGGAATGGGACTGAGAACATCTGGGGACTCTGGGAATGGTGGCACGACCCTGGAGTTCCTCTCGCTGTTCCTGTGGAGAGCGCCTCCTCTTGAGATGCGACGGAACGCCGGGAATTCTTTCCCGACCACGCAGGGAAAGGATCCCTCCTCTCGAGCTAGGAGGCGGAAACGGGGCTCTCTCTGGATGTGGGCGGGACTCTCGTGCTTCCTCTCGAGTGGAGACGGGTATGTCGGGGAACTTCTTGAGTTGCAGCAAGGGTGTGAAGGACCCTTTGGAAGTTCCAGATGTTAGGTTGATTAGCCTCGAGACGCCTCAGCGGAAATGGGCCTCATCTCGCCTGGAGGGGAGAACCTCCTGGATTTTCTCGAGTTGCGGCAGGTGCTCTCGACTTACGACAGGGACCTCAGGGACCCGCTCTGGTGGCCTCAGGGAAAGGCCAGTCCCCATGCGAGTTGCTCGGGGCCTCTCGGGATTCCTCTCCCGTCGATGCCGGGGCCTAAGACCTTGTGTGGAGTCGGTGCCGGAACCTGAGGATTCCTCTCCAGTGCTGACATGGATCTTGGGGTACTTCTGGAGTCTCCCCAGGGGAGTCAGTCCTCGTCTCGAGTGGGGCATGCACGTGCGCTTTCCTCCCGAGCTGTAGCAGCAGTGTCACGCTTTCCCTTCGCGTGGATCAAAGGGATCTGTGGCTTTCCCTCGAGGCTTTCCCACGAGGCTTTCCCACGAGGCTTTCCCACAGGGCTGTCCCACGTGCCACCGTGGTGTGAGTCGATCCTCGCTTGAAAGTCGAGGCAGTGCAGGGAAAACAGGTTTCCCTGGAATGGACTGAGACATCTGGGGGACTCTGGGAATGGTGGCATCGACCCTGGAGTTCCTCTCGCCTTTCCTGTGGAGAGCGCCTCCTCTTGAGATGCGACGGGAAACGCGCGGAATTCTTTCCCGACCACGCAGGGAAAGGATCCCTCCTCTCGAGCTAGGAGGCGGAAACGGGGTCTCCTCTGGATGTGGGCGGGACTCTCGTGCTTCCTCTCGAGTGGAGACGGGTATGTCGGGGAACTTCTTGAGTTGCAGCAAGGGTGTGAAGGACCCTTTGGAAGTTCCAGAGTTTAGGTGTGATTAGCCTCGAGACGCCTCAGCGGAAATGGGCCTCATCTCGCCTGGAGGGGAGAACCTCCTGGATTTTCTCGAGTTGCGGCAGGTGCTCTCGACTTACGACGGGACCTCAGGGACCCGCTCTGGTGGCCTCAGGAAAGGCCAGTCCCCAGCGAGTTGCTCGGGGCCTCTCGGGATTCCTCTCCCGTCGATGCCTGGGCCTAAGATCTTGTGTGGAGTCAGTGCCGGAACCTGAGGATTCCTCTCCAGTGCTGACATGGATCTTGGGGTACTTCTGGAGTCTCCCAGGGGAGTCAGTCCTCGTCTCGAGTGGGGGCATGCACGTGCGCTTTCCTCCCGAGCTGTAGCAGCAGTGTCCAGCTTCCCTTCGCGTGGATCAAGGGATCTGTGGCTTTTCCCTCGAGGCTTTCCCACGAGCTTTCCCACGAGGCTTTCCCACAGGGCTGTCCCACGTGCCACCGTGGTGTGAGTCGATCCTCTGGCTTGAAAGTCGAGGCAGTGCAGGGAAAACAGGTTTCCCTGGAATGGACTGAGAATCTGGGGACTCTAGGAATGGTGGCACAGACCCTGGAGTTCCTCTCGCCTTTCTGTGGAGAGCGCCTCCTTTGAGATGCGACAGGGAATGCCGGGAATTCTTTCCCGACCACGCAGGGAAAGGATCCCTCCTCTCGAGCTAGGAGGCGGAAACGGGGGCTCCTCTGGATGTGGGCGGGACTCTCGTGCTTCCTCTCCGAGTGGAGAGGGTATGTCGGGGAACTTCTTGAGTTGCAGCAAGGGTGTGAAGGACCCTTTGGAAGTTCCAGAGTTAGTGTGATTAGCCTCGAGACGCTCCAGCGGAAATGGGCCTCATCTCGCCTGGAGGGGAGAACCTCCTGGATTTTCTCGAGTTGCGGCAGGTGCTCTCCGACTTACGACGGGGACCTCAGGGACCCGCTCTGGTGGCCTCAGGAAAGGCCAGTCCCCATGCGAGTTGCTCGGGCTCTCGGGATTCCTCTCCGTCGATGCAGGGGCCTAAGATCTTGTGTGGAGTCGTGCCGGAACCTGAGGATTCCTCTCCAGTGCTGACATGGATCTTGGGGTACTTCTGGAGTCTCCCCAGGGGAGTCAGTCCTCGTCTCGAGTGGGGGCATGCACGTGCGCTTTCCTCCGAGCTGTAGCAGGCAGTGTCACGCTTCCCTTCGTGTGGATCAAGGGATCTGTGGCTTTCCATCGAGGCTTTCCCACGAGGCTTTCCCACAGGGCTGTCCCACGTGCCACCGTGGTGTGAGTCGATCCTCGCTTGAAAGTCGAGGCAGTGGCAGGGAAAACAGGTTTCCCTGGAATGGACTGAGACATCTGGGGGACTCTGGGAATGGTGGCACGACCCTGGAGTTCGCTCTCGCCTTTCCTGTGGAGAGCGCCTCCTCTTGAGATGCGACGGAACGCCGGGAATTCTTTCCCGACCACGCAGGGAAAGGATCCCTCTCTCGAGCTAGGAGGCGGAAACGGGGCTCTCTGCTGATGTGGGCGGGACTCTCGTGCTTCCTCTCGAGTGGAGACGGATGTCGGGAACTTCTTGAGTTGCAGTAAGGGTGTGAAAGACCCTTTGGAAGTTCCAGAGTTAGATGTGATTAGCCTCCAGACGCCTCAGCGGAAATGGGCCTCATCTCGCCTGGAGGGGAGAACCTCTGGATTTTCTCGAGTTGCGGCAGGTGCTCTCGACTTACGACTGGGACCCTCAGGGACCCGCTCTGGTGGCCTCAGGAAAGGCCAGTCCCCATGCGAGATGCTCGGGGCCTCTCGGGATTCCTCTCCCGTCGATGCCGGGGCCTAAGACCTTGTGTGGAATCGGTGCCGGAACCTGAGGATTCCTCTCCAGTGCTGACATGGATCTTGGGGTACTTCTGGAGTCTCCCAGGGGAGTCAGTCCTCGTCTCGAGTGGGGGGCATGCAAGTGCGCTTTCCTCCCGAGCTGTAGCAGCAGTGTCACGCTTCCCTTCGCGTGGATCAAGGGATCTGTGGCTTTCCCTCGAGGCTTTCCCACGAGGCTTTCCACGAGGCTTTCCCACAGGGCTGTCCACACGTGCCACCGTGGTGTGAGTCGATCCTCGCTTGAAAGTCGAGGCAGTGCAGGGAAAACAGGTTTCCCTGGAATGGACTGAGACATCTGGGGGACTCTGGGAATGTGGCACGACCCTGGAGTTCCTCTCGCCTTTCCTGTGGAGAGCGCCTCTCAATTGAGATGCGACGGGAAGGCCGGGAATTCTTTCCCGACCACAGCAGGGAAAGGATCCCTCCTCTCGAGCTAGGAGGCGGAAACGGGGCTCCTCTGGTTGTGTGGGCGGGACTCTCGTGCTTCCTCTCGAGTGGAGCGGGTATGTCGGGGAAACTTCTTGAGTTGCAGCAAGGGTGTGAAGGACCCTTTGGAAGTTCCAGAGTTTAGGTGTGATTAGCCTCAAGACGCCTCAGTGGAAATGGGCCTCATCTCGCCTGGAGGGGAGAACCTCCTGGATTTTCTCGAGTTGCGGCAGGTGCTCTCGACTTACGACGGGACATCAGGGACCCGCTCTGGTGGCCTCAGGAAAGGCCAGTCCCCTTGCGAGTTGCTCGGGGCCTCTCGGGATTTCTGCTCCCGTCGATGCTGGGCCTAAAACCTTGTGTGGAGGCGGTGCCGGAACCTGAGGATTCCTCTCCAGTGCTGACATGGAACTTGGGGTACTTCTGGAGTCTCCCCAGGGGAGTCAGTCCTCGTCTCGAGTGGGGCATGCACGTGCGCTTTCCTCCGAGCTGTAGCAGCAGTGTCGGCTTCCCTTGGCGTGGATCAAGGGATCTGTGGGCTTTCCCTCGAGGCTTTCCCACGAGGTTTTCCCACGAGGCTTTCCCCACAGGGCTGTCCCACGTGCCACCTTGGTGTGCGTCGATCCTCGCTTGAAAGTCGAGGCAGTGCAGGGAAAACAGTTTCCCTGGAATGGACTGAGAATTTCTGCAGGACTCTGGGAATTTGACATGACACTGGAGTTCGTCTCGACTTTCCTGTGGAGAGCGCCTCCTCTTGAGATGCGCGAGCGGAACGCCGGGAAATTTTTTTCCCGACCAGGCAGGAAAAGGATCCCTCCTCTCGAGCTAGGAGGCGGAAACGGGTCTCCGCTGGATGTGGGCGGGACTCTCGTGCTTCCTCTCGAGTGGAGACCGGGTTTTTCGGGAACTTCTTGAGTTGCAGTAAGGGTGTGAAGGACCCTTTGGAAGTTCCAGAGGTTAGGTGTGATTAGCCTCGAGACGCCTCAGCGGAAATGGGCCTCATCTCGCCTGGAGGGGAGAACCTCCTGGATTTTCTCGAGTTGCGGCAGGTGCTCTCGACTTACGACGGGAACCTCAGGGACCCGCTCTGGTGGCCTCAGGAAAGGCCAGTCCCCATGCGAGTTGCTCGGGCCTCTCGGGATTCCTCTCCCGTCGATGCGGGGCCTAAGATCTTGTGTGGAGTCGGTGCCGGAACCTGAGGATTCCTCTCCAGTGCTGACATGGATCTTGGGGTACTTCTGGAGTCTCCCCAGGGGAGTCAGTCCTCGTCTCGAGTGGGGCATGCACGTGCGCTTTCCTACCGAGCTGTAGCAGCAGTGTCGCGCTTCCCTTCGCGTGGATCAAGGGATCTGTGGCTGAGGCTTTCCCACGAGGCTTTCCCACAGGCTGTCCCACGTGCCACCGTGGTGTGAGTCCACCCCGGCTTGAAAGTCGAGGCAGTGCAGGGAAAACAGGTTTCCTGGAATGGACTGAGA
>NW_017217348.1:0-12589 GCF_001704415.2 Capra hircus | reverse complement strand
GAAGTAACAAGGATCCGAAACACTTGGAGAAAAGAGTAAGTAAACGAAACTCGGCGGTTTTTTTTTCTGCTCTAATTGCTGTGGCCAAAACTTCCCAGACTATGTTGAATAGTAGCGGTGAAGTGGACACCCTTGTCTTGTTCCTGACTTTAGGGAAATGCTTTCAATTTTTTCACCATTGAGGATAATGTTTGCTGTGGGTTTGTCATATATAGCTTTTATTATGTTGAGGTATGTTCCTTCTATTCCTGCTTTCTGGGAGTTTTTTATCATAAATGGATGTTGAATTTTGTCAAAGGCCTTCTCTGCATCTATTGAGATAATCATATGGTTTTATTTTTCAATTTGTTAATGTGGTGAATTACATTGATTGATTTGCGGATATTGAAGAATCCCTTGCATCCCCTGGGATAAAGCCCACTTGGTCATGGTGTATGATCTTTTTAATGTGTTGTTGGATTCTGATTGCTAGAATTTGTTGAGGATTTTTGCATCTATGTTCATCAGTGATATTGGCCTGTAGTTTTCTTTTTTTGTGACATCTTTGTCAGGTTTTGGTATTAGGGTGATGGTGGCCTCATAGAATGAGTTTGGAAAGTTTACCTTCCTCTGCAATTTTCTGGAATGAGGTTGGAAGTTTACCTTCCTCTGCAATTTTCTGGAAGAGTTTGAGGAGATAGGTGTTAGCTCTTTCTCGAAATTTTTTGGTAGAATTCAGCTGTGAAGCCGTCTGGACCTGGGCTTTTGTTTGCTGGAAGATTTCTGATTACAGTTTCAATTCCGTGCTGTGATGGGTCTGTTAAGATTTTCTATTTCTTCCTGGTCAGTTTGGAAAATTGTACTTTTCTAAGAATTTGTCCATTTCTTCCACGTTGTCCATTTTATTGGCATACAACTGCTGATAGTAGTCCTCTTATGATCCTTTGTATTTCTGTGTTGTCTGTTGTGATCTCTCCATTTTCATTTCTAATTTTATTGATTTAATTTTCTCTCTTTGCTTCTTGATGATCTGGCTAAGGGTTGTCAATTTTATTTATCCTTTCAAAGAACCAGCTTTTGCTTTGTTGATTTTTGCTATGGTCTCTTTTGTTTCTTTTGCATTTATTTCTGCCCTAATTTTTAAGATTTCTTTCCTTCTACTAACTCTGGGGTTTCTCCAACTCTTCCTTTTCTAGTTGCTTTAGTTGTAGAGTTAGGTTATTTATTTGACTTTTTTCTTGTTTCTTGAGTATGCCTGTATTGCTATGAACTTTCCTCTTAGCACTGCTTTTATAGTGTCCCACAGGTTTTGGGTTTGTTGTGTTTTCATTTTCATTAGTTTCTATGCATATTTTGATTTCTTTTTTGATTTCTTCTGTGATTCGTTGGTTATTCAGAAGTGTGTTGTTCATGCCTCCATATGTTGGAATTTTTAATAGTTTTTCTCCTGTAATTGAGATCTAATCTTAATGCATTATGGTCAGAAAAGATGCTTGAATGATTTCGATTTTTTTGAATTTATCAAGTTTAGATTTATGGCCCAGGATGTGATCTATCCTGGAGAAGGTTCCATGAGCACTTGAAAAAAAGGTGAAATTCATTGTTTTGGGGTGAAATGTCCTATAGATATCAATTAGGTCTAAATGATCTAATGCATCATTTAAAGTTTGCATTTTTTGTTAATTTTCTGTTTAGTTGATCTGTCCATAGGTGTGAGTGGGGTATTAAAGTCTCCCACTATTATTGTGTATTGTTGATTTCCCCTTTCATACTTGTTAGCATTTGTCTTACATATTGTGGTGCTCCTATATTGGGTGCATATATATTTATAATTGTTATATCTTCGTCTTGGATTGTTCCTTTGATCATTATGTAGTGGCCTTCTTTGTCTCTTTTCACAGCCTTTGTTTTAAAGTCTATTTTATCGGATATGAGTATTGCCACTCCTGCTTTCTTTTGGTCTCTATTTGCGTGGTATATCTTTTTCGCAGCCCTTCACTTTCAGTCCTGTATGTGTCCCTTGTTTTGAGGTGGGTCTCTTGTAAGCAGCATATAGAGGGGTCTTGTTTTTGTATCCAATTCGGCCAGTCTTTGTCTTTTGGTTGGGGCGTTCAACCCATTTACGTTTAAGGTAATTATTGATAAGTATGATCCCGTTACCATTTACTTTATTGTTTTGGGTTCGGGTTTATACACCCTTTTCGTGTTTCCTGTCTAGAGAATATCCTTTAGAATTTGTTGGAGAGCTGGTTTGGTGGTGCTGAATTCTCTCAGCTTTTGCTTGTCTGTAAAGCTTTTGATTTCTCCTTCGTATTTGAATGAGATCCTTGCTGGGGTAACAGTAATCTGGGCTGTAGGTTATTGTCTTTCATCACTTTAAGTGTGTCTTGCCATTCCCTTCTGGCCTGAAGAGTTTCTATTGAAAGATCAGCTGTTATCCTTATGGGAATCCCCTTGTGTGTTATTTGTTGTTTTTCCCTTGCTGCTTTTAATATTTTGTTCTTTGTGTTTGATCTTTGTTAATTTGATTAATATGTGTCTTGGGGTGTTTCGGCCTTGGGTTTATCCTATTTGGAACTCTCTGTGTTTCTTGGACTTGGGTGATTGTTTCCTTCCCCATTTTAGGGAAGTTTTCAACTATTATCTCCTCAAGGATTTTCTCCATGATCTTTCTTTCTGTCTTCTTCTTCTGGGACTCCTATAATTCGAATGTTGGAGCGTTTCATATTGTCCTGGAGGTCTCTGAGATTGTCCTCGTTTCTTTTAATTCGTTTTTCTTGTTTCCTCTCTGATTCATTCATTTCTACCATTCTATCTTCTATTTCACTAATCCTATCTTCTACCTCCGTTATTCTACTATTTGTTGCCTCCAGAGTGTTTCTGATCTCATTTATTGCGTTATTCATTATATATTGACTCTTTTTTATTTCTTCTAGGTCCTTGTTAAACCTTTCTTGCATCTTCTCAATCCTTGTCTCTAGGCTATTTATCTGTGATTCCATTTTGTTTTCAAGATTTTGGATCATTTTCACTATCAATATTCGGAATTCCTTCTCAGGTAGATCCCTACTTCTTCCTCTTTTGTTTGGTTTGGTGGGCAACTCTCCTGTTCCTTTACCTGCTGAGTATTTCTCTGTCTCTTCATCTTGGTTATATTGCTGCGTTAGGGTAGCCTTTTTATATTCTGGTAATTTGTGGAGTTCTCTTTATTATGGAGCTTCCTCACTTTGGGTGGGGTTCTATCAGTGGCTTGTCAAGGTTTTCCTGGTTAGGGAGGCTTGTGTTGGAGTTTTGGTGGGTGGAGCTGAGTTTCTTCTCTCTGGAGTGCAGTGGAGTGACCCGTAATGGGTTATGAGACATCAAAGGTTTGGGGGGTAATTTTGGAGCTGCCTGTATATTGAAGCTCAGGGAGTGTTCTTGTGTTGCTGGAGAATTTGCGTGGTATGTCTTGTTTTGGAACTTGTTGGCCCTTGGGTGGAGCTTGGTTTCGGTGTAGGTGTGAAGGCATTTGATGAGGCTTCCTATTGCTTAATGTTCCCTGAATTCAAGAGTTCTCTAATGTTTTCAGGCTTTGGATTTAAGCCTCCTGCTTCTGGTTTTCAGTTTTATTTTTACAGTAGCCTCTAGACTTCTCCATCTATACAGCACTGATGATAAAACATCTAGGTTAAAGATGAAAAGTTTCTCCACATTGAGGGACACTCAGAGAGGTTCACTGAGGTTACAAGGAAGAAGAGAAGATGGAGGGGGTAGTTAGAGGTAACTGGAATGAGATGTGGTGAGATCAAAAGAGGAGAGAGCAAGCTAGCCAGTAGTCACTTCCTTATGTGTGCTCTATAGTCTGGACTGCTCAGAGGTATTTACAGAGTTATACGGGGAAGAGGAGAGGGAGGAAGTAGACAGAGGTGACCAGGAGGATCAGAGAGAGGAATGAGTAGGAGAGAGACAAATCCTGCCAGTAACCAGTTCCTTAGGTGTTCTCCACCGTCTGGAACACACAGAGATTCACAGAGTTGGATAGAGAAGAGATGGGGGAGAAAAGAGACAGAGGCCACCTGGTGGAGAAAAAGGAGAGTCCAGAGGAGGAGAGAGTGGTCAAGCCAGTAATCTTGCTCTCAGGTAAACTTGGGTAGTGAAGTTTGGGTTTTTAAATGTACAAAATTGACCACAAAAACCTAAGACCAAAGATTAAAAATCTAGTGTAGAGGTTGGATTTTCAAAGATACAATATTAAAGAAAAGCAGAAGGAAAAAGGAAGAAAGAAAAAAAAAGAGTTATTAAAAAACAAAACAAACAAACAAAAAAAAACCACCAACCACCATCCAAAGACTATATATGGTGTTTGCCTTAAAAAAATAAAAAAAGTCTTTTTTTTTAAATAGTAATAATAGGTTATAGAAATAAAAATTAGAGGAGAAATAGAAGACTTAACAATTTAAAAAAAGTTAGCAGAAAAAGAAAAAAGAAAAAAAAAACAAAAAAGAAAAAAAAACAAAAAAGAAAAAAAAAAAGGAATGATTTTTAAAATATTAAAAATAATCCTGGCCCTTCTCTGATGTTATGGGCCGTGTGGGATCACTTCCAAGGTGGTTCCCTCTGTTTAACTTCTTCTGTTTGCTGGTTTTTTAGGCTCACTAGTTCAGTCGGCGCTGTGGGGAGGGGGGATGCCGCAAACAAATAGCACTGTCGTGTGCACACAGTATCTCAGCCCCGCTTGACCTGTCCTTTCTCGTGGCGCACAAACCGCTCCGGCTCTACGATGCTCAGCCGGGAACCGTCTGGGGCCGGCCCTAGGCTGCGTGCACTTCCCCGGTCCAAGCCGCTCAGGTTCGGCGCTCAGGCATACCTCAGAGGCACAAATTCGGCTGGGACTGGTCTTTGTGCCTTCCCAGGTCCAAGTAGCTCAGGAGTTTGGCGAGCGCGATCCGCCGCGGCTTGTCATCTTTTCTGCCGCTGCTGCTCAGCTTTCTGGGTGGACCGCTGGCGCCCCCCGTGAGGCAGATTGTGACTGTCCAGCACCCCCAGAAGTCTTAGCAAAGGAGCCTGCTTGGCAGTTAGGTATGTAAAGTCTCTCCGGGTCTGCAATTGCCCCTTTCCAGTCCTTACGGCTCTGGCTGCCTGTCCCCGGCGGGGGATGGTCTGCAGCCGGGCTTTTTCCATTCCGTCCTTTGTTCTGTGCTCGGTCCTGGTGGTGTCTTATGTTCGAGCTTTTCACGTGGTAGCTATCCCACAGTCTGGTTTGGCTAGCCCAAGTTAGATCGTTCTGGTTGCGCGTGGGGCGTTCCTGCCCCAATTCTTACAAAAGGCACTGCAGCCCGCGCCTCCCGCGCGTCCTGCCCTGCCCCCACTTCCCAATGGCGGATGCAGGCGTCTGTGCTGCTTTTCCGCTGGGGGAGTTACTGTTGGGCTTGTAATCTGTTGGTTTTAATTATTTATCTATTTTTCCTTCCTGGTTATGTGCCCTCTGTGTTTCCAAGTCTCCGCCACAGACTTGGCAGGGAGAGTGGTTTCCTGGTGTTTGGAAACCTCTCTTCTTAAAATTCCCTTCCCGGGACGGGCTTCCCTTCCCGGGACGGAGCTCCCTCCCCACCTCCTTGTCTCCTTTCTCGTCTTTTATATTTTTTCCTACCTGTTTTTGAAGACAACGGTCTGCTTTTCTGGTTGCCTGATGTCCTCTGGGCCAGCCTACAGAAGTTGTTTTGTGGAGTTTGCTTGGCGTTGGAAATATTCTTTTGAGGAAATTGTGAGGGAGAAAGTGGTCTTCCCGTCCTATTCCTCCACCATCTTTCCCTCCCCCCCCCCCCCCCGATATCTCTGCTTTTTAATACACTTTCTAGGATTGTCATAGTGTTGCTTCCAAGGAGAGAGTGTGTTTTAATTTCATGGTTGTAGTCACTGTCTGCAGTGATTTTGGAGTCCAAGAAAATAAAATCTGTCACTGGTTTCCACTTTTCACCAACGCTATTTGCCATGAAGTGATGGGACCAGATGCCATGATCTTCATTTTTTTAATGTTATGTTTCAACATTTCACCATTTTAGCTTTTTTACTCTCTTCTTTCACCTGCATAGAGGCTCTGTAGTTCCTCTCATTTTCTGCCATTAGAGTGTTATTATCAGCATATCTACAGCTGCTGATATTTCTCCTAGCAATCTTGATTGACTTGTGATTCATTCAGCCCAGCATTTCGCATGATATGCTCTGCATATTAGTTAAATAAACAGGTGACAGTATACAGCCTTGTCATACTCCTTTCTCAATTTTGAACCAGTCTGTTGTTCCATGTCTGGTTTTAAACTGTTGCTTCTTGACCAGCATACAGGTTTCTCAGGAGACAGGTAAGATGGTCTGGTACTCCCATCTCTTCAAGAATTTTCTACAGTTTGTTGTGATCCACACAAAGGCTTTAGCATAGTATATGAAGCCAAAGTAGTTGCTTTTCTGGAACTCCCTTGCTGTCTCCATGATCCAATATATGTTGGCAATTTGAAATCTGGTTCCTCCACATCTGTGATACCTAGGTTATATATCTGGAAGTTGTAAGCTCATGTACTGTTGAAGGCTAGTTTGAAGGATTTTGAGCATGACTTTGCTAGTATGTGAAATGAGTATAATTGTGTGGCAGTTTGAACATTCCTTGGCACTGCCCTTCTTTGGGATTGGAATGAAAACTGACATTCTCCAGTCTTGTGGCCACTGCTGAGTTTTCCAAATATGCTGGCATATTGAGTGCAACATTTTAACAGTGTAATCTTTTAGAATTTGAAACAGCTCAGCTGGAATTCCATCACCTCCACTAGCTTTGGTTCATAGTAATGCTTCCTAAAGGCCTACTTGACTTCATACTCCGGGATGTCTGGCTCTAGGTGAGTGAACACATCATCATGGTTATCTGGGTCATTAAGACCTTTTTTGTGTCATTCTTCTGTGTATTCTTGCCACATCTTAGTCTCCTCTGCTTCTTTGAGGACCTTATAAATTCTTTCCTTTATTGTGCCCATCCTTGCATGAAAGTTACTTTGATATCTCCATTTTTCTTGAAGAGATCTTTAGGTTTACACATTCTATTGCTTTGCTCTATTTTGTTATCTCTCCTAGCTATTTCCTGGAACTCTGGATTCAGTTGGGTATATCTTTCCCTTTCTCTTATAAGAGTATAGCTTAAATAATTCTCTGATTCTCTCTCTTACATTTGTGTGTGTTTTTGCTTTTTCTCTCATTCACTTAATCCTAGTCACACTGACCTGTTCTTACTGCCATACTTTAAGCATCCTAATTTTCTTGAAACGGCTTTCTGTTCTTTTTGCTGGACTACTCTTCCCACAGTTATATCCAGGATTCTCTTTCTTCCTTGTTTCTGCTCAAACATTCCCTCTCATGTCCCCACTCCACATGAATCTTTTTTACTCTACTTGATTTACCATAACAGAATTCTTTACTACCTAAACTCAGATATGTATATATTTTTTGTGCCTATTGTCTGTTTCAGCTACTAGATGCAAAGCTTTTGGAACAAAGATTGTATCTGTTTTGCTTATTGCTATGATCTCCATATCTACCTAACACATGTGTGTGTGCTCAGCCACTCAACTGTGTCTGATTCTTTGTGACTCCCATAGACTGCAACCTGCCCATGCTCCTCTGTCCATGGGATTTTCCACCCAAGATTACTGGAGTGGGTTGCCATTTCCTCCTCAAGGGGATCTTCCCAACCCAAAGATCAAATCTTTTGTCTCTTGCATTGGCAAAGCAGATATTTTACCACTGAACCACCTGGAAAGTCCAAATACCTGATACACAAGTTTTCAAAGAGAGAAGAGATTGATTGATAAGATATCATTTAGGAAGGAGAAGGGTGATTTAGATAGTGTTGAATTATACACAAAAAAGAAACATTTAATTTTTATCAATGAATGAGAAAACAATTAGGTAAGAAGAAACAGTATTTACCACATTTGTCTTATTTTATTGTAATCATGTACTTTGATCTCTATGTATCTGCCTAAAATTTAATGTCTAGAGTGCACCGAATGGTATTTATGCTTAGCATTCATCTCAACTACAGAACTCTGTGCCTGAAGGAGAAACCAACTGCTCTGTAAAAACCTATTGAATGAGTGGCTTAACAAAGGTCTTGGACTCACCAGTTTAGGAGGTGAGAACAGTCATTAGGATAAACCTAGGGAAATAAGTATCATTTACACAGTAGTCTGCTTTAGAACATTTATTTTGCCTGAGGAAAATAAATGCTTCTGGAGAATTAAACTTATTTGGTGAAAATTATGCCATTTCCCATACATTATCACTATAACGAATATGAACCTATTTGCAAGTCTCTCAGAGAACTAAGAAAAAAAAATAAGTGAAGTGATGGGTGTAAGGAACTTTGCCTTAATCTGATAAATGCCAGCAACATGGTTTTAAAAGCTTTTATTGTAACAGAAATTATAATGGACAAAAGGATAAAGTCTGTTTCATAAACATCCACTGATGTGCTGAGATAAATGCTCCCTCCATTACTCAATACTGCAAGTACCTGATTAGCACAGCAATAAAAATTGATTGACACTGTTTTGGATGTTTATGTCTTTGAGTAAATGTAACAGACTTTTCCTATTAGAAATAAGTGTTTCCAGAAATGCAGTCAGAAGTTTGAAATTAAGAGTGTACATGTTCACTATAGGAAGAAAGAGAATGTGGCAGGGGGAGGAGAGAGACAAAATATTTACAGAATACAAAAATCTGAAACAGCTTTATTTTTCTGTCCTCCATCTACCTGAATAATCATGTCCCAACTCTCTAATGCTCAAGACTGGACTGAAGTTCAGCAACATCTGTTATTTTGGCAGTCAGTGAATAGTCAAATAAAGCAACACCATTTCATAATTTATTCTGTAGATCTCTGGCTTTGTACCAGAATACTTAACACTGACATCACTTCTTCATTTTCTTTTTCTCTCAGCATTAGTATTTTGTATCTGCTCTTTCATTTCTTTCCCTTCACCTCTGTGCCCTGCATTGTCTCTTTCACTTTCCCTTTTCCTCTCTCTGGTCTCCTTGTTCTCTTGTACAATACTATCCTATACCATGTAATTAGTAACAGGTAGTATTGACTAGAAAAGAATTTATTTCATCAAATGATTTTCGTGGTTTCTTATTGTTACAAATAAGTAACCATAAAAATATACTGGGTTAAATAACAGTGTTTGCAAAATTGGAAAAAAAAACAAACTTAAAAGCATTGTTCAAATCATAATTCCTTAAATATTGAAACTAGCATGCTTAGAGCACAGACAATTGTCTGATAAATATTGTGTACTATACTGTATCTTACTTGTTTTTCTATCTGAGTACTTACAGTAGTTCAGAACAGCTAGTAGTTTGAATGTGTTCAATATTAAAACATGGTTAATATTTTATAAGAAAGCTATTGCTTTTGCCTTGAAATTTTTTATTATTTGAAAGTTATTGTCTTTTCTATATTATTTAGGAAGTTTTCCTATGCTGTAAGTGCATTTCATCTAGAAGACACTTTTTAATAATAAAATATCCTTTGGCTTTTAGAGCAACAGCCAGTGGAAAATAATTGCTTATACAAAGTTTGTTAAACTTAACTTCTCTAGACTGGAACTATTCCTTTATTGAAAGACAACTTGACCTTAATAATATAAGATCAATAATATGTTTGGAAAGAAAGCTATTTGTAGTAAAAAGTAAACAACTTTTTAAATGATGTTTTTATATAAAAAAAATAAAAGTCTTTTACAATTTTTTAAAGAATATAATTTTAGTCAATATTATCATAAAATGCAAAAAGCCCAAATTGAAAAGAAAAATGTGTGAATTCCTTATACCTACCTCTCCCCACATGCAGAGATGTTAATATTTAAAATAAATGCTAAAATATGAATCTGCAATGAAAATGTTGCTGTAATGAAGAGCTTTCTTATAACTATCTTTTCAGAATAAACACTTCTAGTTTCTGCCTGTTTACACGTGGAAGAAACCATGATGTTGGGTGATAAATAAAATGAAGTGCAAGTCAGAGAAACTAAGCCAGGATGAGATGAAAAGAGAAAAGAAACGGCAATGAACTCAGCTTTAGGAAATGTGTCTGCACGGTTCAATGACAAACACAGTTATCACCTCCTTGTAGCATATTACTCTTCCCTGGTGGCTCAAACGGTAAAGTGTCTGTCTACAGTGAGGGAGACCCGGGTTTAAGCCCTGGGTTGGGAAGATCCCCTGGAGAAGGAAATGGCAATCCACTCCAGGGCTATTGCCTGGAAAATCCCATGGACAGAAGAGCCTGGTAGATTACAGCCCATGGGGGTCGCAAAGAGTCGAACACGACTGAGCGACTTCACTTTTACTTTCTATAGCATATTGCGTTCATCTTTTATGTGTAAAACTGAATAAACGGTATTGGACTCAGGACATTTAAACTATGTGTTCAGTTGCTTCACTTGTGTCCAACTCTGTGAGCTGTAGTCTGCCAGGCTCCACTGTTGATAGGCTTCTCCAAGCCAAGACTAATGGAGTGAGTTGCCATGAACCTTCTCCAGTGGATCTTCCCAACCCAAGGATTGAACCTTTGGGATCTACTGCATCTTCCTCATCACAGGCAGATTCTTTACTGCTGAGCCACCCAGGAAGGCCCATTTAAACTATAATCAATCACTATATATTGTGCGTGTGTGTGTGTCATAGAGGGTTTTACTTGAAAGGCTGACAAAATGAAGAGAGATCCAAATCCTCACAGACCATTTAGTTAAAAATTACTTAAAAAAATATTACTTTGGTGGGGGAAAACAAGAGTACAGATAGTACCACAAAGTATAAAATAATGCAAAAACCAGCTTATATGAATGTGTTGACTATTGACAATGTCACTGTTAAGAATAAAATGAAATTAGTTTTGAGGTATTTTCTAATGCAGGCTGAAGATTTAAAAAAGTGGAAAAAAAAACTATAGACATGTGAATTCAGTATTGACTCAATCTATTCTATTCATAGTCTGATAAATTAACTGATATTTAAAATGGCTACATTATATATTCATAAAATATCCAAGGTCAAGGTTAGTATTTTAAGTTCTAAAACAACATGTTTACAGTGGCCCGAAGCTGCATATGGTAAAACTACTTCTGGAAAATGTAGTTAACATGGGCCTAGCTATATTTTTTTATTAACTCTAAACTTACTTCTAGATGAAAAATAAGCTGTCTACTCTGAAAATATCACTAATTTCCACCAATTCCATTTTCAGGATACTAACAGAACTTTATAATAAAACACTTCCAACATAAAAATGTACATAAGAAAGATTATTTTTAAAAAAAAGTTTAAAATAAAACCTGCTATCAGTTTAAAAAAGAATTCATTTAAAAATTAGTTGAAAAAAATACACCTAGAGTACCATTCCAAAGAAAAAACTTTTTATGACTTCAGTGACACATTATTATTAAGCAATAGCAGTATTAAACACCTCTATATGTTTCAAAATACTGTTGACAATTTGCTTTTTTTTTTAACATTGCATTAGGTGCCATTGAAGAGACTCTTGTTTCTCTGAGAGCCAGTTTCCTTGTTATTGCAGGAGATACTGTCAGGCAGGACACTTACAGTTGTGTAGGCAGTGCTGAAATAAATACTGTGATACCAAATACTGCTGACGTCTGAAGGGACCTCCTGTCGCACAGGGTGACAGTTACACGTCTAAAGAGTCACTCCAATCAGTCACAGTTACTAAGCTGCTTTTCAGTGTACAGATTCATCCTGAGGTCCTTCTCCCTTCGGCCTTTTCAGGTTAGTTGCACCCCAGGCATTGGCACTTGAGCAGCATTAGACTCATTGTTCACAGGTGGAGGAGGTTCCTTTTCTCTCCCAACTCTTCTCTGCATAGATTTTCTCTTCCTCTAGGGATAATATGTCCCAGTCGTCATCATCCACATCTGTACACTTTAAATCTTTTAGTTCTTTTTTGATGAACACGTCAGCAACATTAACCCCACCACCTGGCTTATTCCCTGCCCTTCTTCTAGTTCCGCCTGCGACTGGAGAGCGTGGACTGGCGGTGGCTGAACACCATCGACACGGACAAGGTGGCTGGCACCGTGGACGTGCTCATGCTACAGGAGAACATCACCTTCTGCAAGCTGGAGGACGAGAAATATCCAAGCTGCCAGTCGTGGGTGGACAAGGTGCTGCTAAAGCTCATCCGCCTGGAGCAGCTCACGCACCTCTCAGCTGTACGACCTGGGGAGCGGCTTGTGCTCGAGCCTGGCTGGGGGCGAGCAGAGCAAGAAGCTCCTCCCCAAGCAAGCGGGCAAGATCAAGCCGCTCAAGGAAGAGTGTAAACTCAGAAAGAAAGTTGATCTCTGCTCCTGCTGCCTGCTAAGTTGCTTCAGTCATGTCCAACTCTGTGCGACCCCCATAGACAGCAGCCCACCAGGCTCCCCTGTCCCTGGGATTCTCCAGGCAAGAACACTGGAGTGGGTTGCCATTTCCTTCTCCAATGCATGAAAGTGAAAAGTGAAAGTGAATTTTCTCAGTCGTGTCCGACTCCTAGCGACCTCATGGACTGCAGCCCCACCAGGCTCCTCCGTCC
>NW_017217347.1:0-12589 GCF_001704415.2 Capra hircus | reverse complement strand
AAAGAGAGGAGAGAGGTTCGTGTCACATTCCCAGAGTCCCCCAGATGCCTCAGTCCATTCCACGGAAACCTGTTTTCCCTGCACTGCCTCGACTTTCAAGCCGAGGATCGACTCACACCACGGTGGCACTGTGGGAACAGCCCTGTGGGAAAAGCCTCGTGGGAAAGCCTCGAGGGAAAGCCCACTGATCCCTTAATCCACGCGAAGGGAAGCGTGGCACTGCTGCTACAGCTCGGGAGGTGAGCGCACGTGCATGCCCCCTTCGAGACGAGGACTGACTCCACTGGGGAGACTCCAGAAGTACCCCAAGATCCATGTCAGCAGTGGAGAGGAATGCCTCAGGTTCCGGCACCGACTCCACACAAGATCTTAGGCACCGGCATAGAAGGGAGGGGAATCCCGAGAGGCCCCCGAGCAACTCGCATGGGGACTGGCCTTTCCTGATGGCCACCAGAGCGGGTCCCTGAGGTCCCCGTCGTAAGTCGAGAGCACCTGCTGCAACTCGAGAAAATCCAGGATGTTCTCCCCTCCAGGCGAGATGAGGCCCATTTCCGCTGAGGCGTCTCGAGGCTTAATCACACCTAAACTCTGGAACTTCCAAAGGGTCCTTCACACCCTTGCTGCAACTCAAGAAGATTCCCCGACATACCCGTCTCCACTCGAGAGGAAAGCACGAGAATCCCGCCCACATCCAGAGGAGCCCCGTTTCCGCCTCTTAGCTCGAGAGGAGGTATCGTTTCCCGCGTGGTCGGGAAAGAATTCCCGGAGTTCCCTTCGCATCTCAAGAGGATGCACTCTCCACAGGAAAGGCGAGAGGAAATCCAGGGTCGTGCCACATTCCCAGAGTACCCCAGATGACTCAGTCCATTCCAGGGAAACCTGTCTTCCCTGCAGTGCCTCGACTTTCAAGCCGAGGATCGACTCACACCACGGTGGCACGTGGGACAGCCCTGTGGGAAAGCCTCGTGGGAAAGCCTCGCGGGAAAGCCTCCTTGGAAAGCCCCTGATCCCTTGATCCACGCGAAGGGAAGCGCGACACTGCTGCTACAGCTCGGGAGGAAAGCGCACATGCATGCCCCCACTCGAGACGAGGACTGACTCCCCTGGGGAGACTCCAGAAGTACCCCAAGATCCATGTCAGAACTGGAGAGGAATCCTCAGGTTACAGCACTGACTCCACAGAAGGTCTTAGGCCCCGGCATCGACGAGACAGGAATCCCGAGAGGCCCCCGAGCAACTCGCATGGGGACTGGCCTTTCCTGAGGCCACCAGAGCGGGTCCATGAGGTCGCCGTCGAAAGTCGAGAGCACCTGCCGCACCTCGAAAAAATTCAGGAGTTTCTCCCCTCCAGGCGAGATGAGGCCCATTTCCGCTGAGGCATCTCGAGGTTAATTACACCTAACCTCTGTAACTTCCAAAGGGTTTTTCCACCCTTACTGCTGCTCAAGAAGTTCCCCGACATACTCGTCTCCACTCGAGAGGAAGCACGAGAGTCCCGCCCACATCCAGAGGAGCCCCGTTTCCGCCTCTTAGCTGGAGAGGAGGGATCCTTTCCCTGCGTGGTCGAGAAAGAATTCCCGGCGTTCTCGTCGCATCTCAAGAGGAGGCGCTCTCCACAGGAAAGGCGAGAGGAACTCCAGGGTCGTGCCACCATTCCCAGAGTCCCCCAGATGTCTCAGTACATTCCAGGGAAACCTATTTTCCCTGCACTACCTCGACTCTCAAGCCGAGGATCGACTCACAACACCGTGGCACGTGGGACAGCCCTGTGGGAAAGCCTCGTGGGAAAGCCTTGTTGGAAAGCATCGTGGGAAAGCCTCGAGGGAAAGCCACTGATACCTTGATCCACACGACTGGAGCATGACACTGCTGCTACAGCTAGGGAGGAAAGCGCAGGTGCATGCCCCACTCGAGACGAGGACTAACTCCCCTGGGAAGACTCCAGAAGTACCCCAAGATCCATGTCAGCACTGCACAGGAAACCTCAGATTCCGGCACCGACTCCACACAAGGTCTTAGGCCCCGACATCGACGGGAGAGGAATCCCGAGAGGCCCCGAGCAACTCGCATGGGGACTGGCCTTTTCTGAGGCCCCCAGAGCGGGTCCTTGAGGTCCCCGTCGTAAGTCGAGAGCAACTGCCCTATCTCTAGAAAATCCAGGAGGTTCTCCCCTCCAGGCGAGATGAGGCCCATTTCTGCTGAGGCGTCTCGAGGCTAATCACACCTAATCTCTGGAACTTCCAAACGGTGCTTCACACCCTGGCTGCAACTCAAGATGTTCCCCGACATACCGTCTCCATTCGAGAGGAAGCACGAGAGTCCCGCCCACATCCAGAGGAGCCCCGTTTCTGCCTACTAGCTCGAGAGGAGGGATCCTTTCCCTGCGTCATCGGGAAAGAAATCCCGGCGTTCCCGTCCCATCTCAAGAGGAGGCGCTCTCCACAGGAAAGGCGAGAGGAACTCCAGGGTCGTGCCACCTTTCCCAGAGTCCCCCAGATGTCTCAGTCCATTCCAGGGAAACCTGTTTTCCCTGCACTGCTTCGACATTCAAGCCGAGGATCGACTCACACCAGGGTGGCACGTCGGACAGCCCTGTGGGAAAGCCTCGTGGGAAAGCCTCGTGGGAAAGCCTCATGGGAAAGCCTCGAGGGAAAGCCACAGATGCTTTGATCCACGCATAGGGAAGTGTGACTCTGCTGCTACAGCTCCGGAGGAAAGCGCACGTGCATGACCCCACTCGAGACGAGGACTGACTCCCCTGGGGAGACTCCAGAAGTATCCCAACATCCATGTCAGCACTGCAGAGGAATCCTCAGGTCCCGCCTCCGATACCACACAAGGACTTAGGCCCCGGCATCGACGGGAGAGGAATCCCGAGAGGCCCCGGAGCAACTCCCATGGGGACTGGCCTTTCCTGTGTCCACCAGAGCGGGTCCCTGAAGTCTCCGTCGTAAGTCGAGAGCACCTGCCGCAACTCGAGAAAATCCAGGAGGTTTTCCCCTCCAAGCGAGATGAGGCCCTTGTCCGCTGAGGAGTCACGAAGCTAATCACACCTAACCTCTGGAACTTCCAAACGGTTATTCACACCCTTGCTGCAACTAAAGAAGTTCCCCGACATACCCGTCTCCACTTGAGAGGAAGCACGAGAGTCCCGCTCACATCCAGAGGAGCCCCGTTTCCGCGTCCAAGCTCGAGAGGAGGGATCCTTTCCCTGCGTGGTCAGGAAAGAATTCCCGGGTTCCCATAGCATTTCAAGAGGAGGCGCTCTCCACAGGAAAGGCGAGAGGAATTCGAGGGTCGTTCCCCCATTCCCAGAGTCCCCCAGATTTCTCAGTCCATTCCAGGGAAAACTGTTTTCCCTGCACTGCCTCGACTTTCAAGCCGAGGATCGACTCACACCACGGTGGCACGTGGGACAGCCCTGTGGGAAAGCATCGTGGAAAAGCCTCCTGGGAAAGCCTCGAGGCAAAGCCACAGATCCCTTGATCCACGCGAAGGGAAGCGTGACACTGCTGCTACAGCTCGGGAGGAAAGCGCACGTGCATGCCACCACTTAGAGGAGGACTGACTCCCCTGGGTAGACTTCAGAAGTACCCCAAGATCCATGTCAGCAATGGAGAGTAATTCTCAGGTTTTGCCACAGACTCCACATAAGATCTTAGGCCCCGGCTTCGACGGGAGAGGAAACCCGAGAGGCCCCCGAGCAACTCGCATGGGGACTGGCCTTTCGTGAGGCCACCAGAGCGGGTCCCTGAGGTCCCTGTCGTAAGTCGAGAGCACCTGCCGCAACTCGAGATAATCCACGAGGTTCTCCCCTCCAGGCGAGGTGAGCCCCATTTCGCTGAGGCGTCTCGAGGCTAATCACACCTAACCTCTGGAACTTCCAAATGGTCCTTCACACCCTTGCTGAAACTCAAGAAGTTCCCCGACATACCCGTCTCCACTCGAGAGGAAGCACGTGAGTCCCGCCCACATCCAGAGGAGCCCCGTTTCAGCCCCCTAGCTCTAGAGGAGGGATCCTTTCCCTGCGTGGTCGGGAAAGAATTCCCGGCGTTCTCGTCGCATCTCAAGAGGAGGCGCTCTCCACAGGAAAGGCGAGAGGAACTCCAGGGTCGTGCCACCATTCCCAGAGTCCCCCAGATGTCTCAGTACATTCCAGGGAAACCTATTTTCCCTGCACTACCTCGACTCTCAAGCCGAGGATCGACTCACAACACCGTGGCACGTGGGACAGCCCTGTGGGAAAGCCTCGTGGGAAAGCCTCATGGGAAAGCCTCGAGGGAAAGCCACAGATCACTGAATTCACTCGACGGGAAGCCTGACACTGCTGGTAAAGATCGGGAGGAAAGGGCACGTGCAAGCCCCCACTCGAGACGAGGAATGACTCCCCTGGGGAAACTCCAGAAGTACCCCAATTTCCATGTCAGCACTGGAGAGGAATCCTCAGGTTCCGGCACGGACTCCACACAAGGTCTTAGGCCCCGGCATCGACGGGAGAGGAATCCCGAAAGGCCCCCATGCAACTCGCTTGGGGACTGTCCTTTCCTAAGGCCACCAGAGCAGGTCCCTGAGGTCCCCGTCGTAAGTCGACAGCACCTGCCGCAACTCGAGAAAATCCAGGAGATTCTCCCCGCCAGCCGAGATGAGGCCCATTTCCGCTGAGGCGTCTCGATGTTAATCACACCTAACATCTGGAACTTCCAAAGGGTCCTTCACACCCTTGCTGCACCTCAAGAAGTTCCCCGACATACCCGTCTCCACTCGAGAGGAAGTACGAGTGTCCCGCCCTCATCCAGAGGAGCCCCATTTACGCCTACTAGCTCGAGAGAAGGGACCCTTTCCTTGTGTGTTCGGTAAAAAATTCTCGGTGTTCCCGTCGCAACTCAAGAGGAGGCACTCTCCACAGGAAAGGCGAGAGGAACTCCAGGGTCGTGCCACCATTCCCAGAGACCCCCAGATGTCTCAGTCCATTCCAGGGAAACCTGTTTTCCCTGCACTGCTTCGACTTTCATGCCGAGGAACGACTCACACCACGGTGGCACGTGGTACAAACCTGTGGGAAGCCTCGTGGGAAAGCCTCGAGGGATAGCCACAGATCCCTTGATCCACGGGAAGGGAAGCGTGAATCTGCTGCTTCAGCTCGGGAGGAAAGCGCACATGCATGCCCCCACTCGAGACGACGAAAGACTCCCCTGTGGAGACTCCAGAAGTAGCCCAAGATTCATGTCAGCACTGGAGAAGAATCCTCAGGTTCCGGCACCGACTCCACACAAGGTCTTAGGCCCCGGCATCGACGGGAGAGGAATCCCGAGAGGCCCCCGAGCAACTCGCATGCGGACTGGCCTTTCCTGAGGCCACCAGAGCGGGTCCCTGAGGTCCCCGTCGTAAGTCGAGAGCACCTGCCGCAACTCGAGAAAATCCAGGAGGTTTTCCCCTCCAGGCGAGATGAGGCCCATTTCCGCAGAGGCGTCTCGAGGCTAATCACACCTATCCTCTGGAACTTCCAAAGGGTCATTCACACCCTTGCTGCAACTCAAGAAGTTCCCCGACATACCCGTCTCCACTTGAGAGGAAGCAGGAGAGTCCCGCTCACATCCAGAGGAGCCCCGTTTGCGCCTCCTAGCTCGAGAGGAGGGATCCTTTCCTTGCGTGGTCGAGAAAGATTTCCCGGCGTTCCCGACGCATTTCAAGAGGTGGCGCTCTCCAGAGGAAAGGCGAGAGGAACTCCATGGTCGTGCCACCAATCCCAGAGTCCCCCAGATGTCTCAGTCCATTCCAGGGAGACCTGTTTTCCCTGCACTGCCTCGACTTTCAAGCCGAGGATCGACTAACACCACGGTGGCACGTGGGACAGCCCTGTGGGAAATCCTCGTGGGAAAGCCTTGTTGGAAAGCATCGTGGGAAAGCCTCGAGGGAAAGCCACTGATACCTTGATCCATGCGACTGGAGCATGACACTCCTGCTACAGCTAGGGAGGAAAGCGCAGGTGCATGCCCCCACTCGAGACGAGGACTGACTCCCCTGGGGAGACTCCAGAAGTACCCCAAAATCCATGTCAGAACTGCACAGGAAACCTCAGATTCCGGAACCGACTCCACACAAGGTCTTAGGCCCCGGCATCGACGGGAGAGGAATCCCGAGAGGCCCCGAGCAACTCGCATGGGGACTGGCCTTTTCTGAGGCCCCCAGAGCGGGTCCTTGAGGTCCCCGTCGTAAGTCGAGAGCAACTGCCCTATCTCGAGAAATTCCAGGAGGTTCTCCCCTCCAGGCGAGATGAGGCCCATTTCTGCTGAGGCGTCTCGAGGCTAATCACACATAATCTCTGGAACTTCCAAACGGTGCTTCACACCCTGGCTGCAACTCAAGATGTTCCCCGACATACCGTCTCCACTCGAGAGGAAGCACGAGAGTCCCGCCCACATCCAGAGGAGCCCCGTTTCTGCCTACTAGCTCGAGAGGAGGGATCCTTTCCCTGCGTCATCGGGAAAGAAATCCCGGCGTTCCCGTCGCATCTCAAGAGGTGGCGCTCTCCACATGAAAGGCGAGAGGAACTCCAGGGTCGTGCCACCTTTCCCAGAGTCCCCCAGATGTCTCAGTCCATTCCAGGGAAACCTGTTTTCCCTGCACTGCTTCCACATTCAAGCCTAGGATCGACTCACATCACGGTGGCACGTGGGACAACCATGTCGGAAAGCCTCGTGGGAAAGCCTCGTGTGAAAGCCTCCAGGGAAAGCCACAGATCCCTTGATCCACGCGAAGGGAAGCCTGACAATGCTGCTACAGTTCGGGAGGAAATTGCACGTGCATGCCCCCACTCGAGACGAGGACTGACTCCCCTGGGGAGACTCCAGAAGTACTCCCAAGATCCATGTCAGCACTGGAGAGGAATCCTCAGGTTCCGGCACGGACTGCACACAAGGTCTTAGGCCCTGGCATCGATGGGAGAGGAATCCCGAGAGGCCCCCGTGCAACTCGCTTGGGGACTGGCCTTTCCTGAGGCCACCAGAGCAGGTCCCTGAGGTCCCCGTCGTAAGTCGAGAGCACCTGCCGCAACTCGAGTAAATCTAGGAGGTTCTCCCCTCCAGGCGAGATGAGGACCATTTCCGCTGAGGTGTCTCAAAGCTAATCACACCTAAACTCTGGACGTTACAAAGGATCCTTCACACCCTTGCTGCAACTCAAGAAGATCCCCAACATACCCGGCTCCACTCGAGAGGAAGCACGAGAGTCCCGCCCACATTCAGAGGAGCCCCGATTCCCCCTCCTAGCTCAAGAGGAGGGATCCTTTCCCTCAGTGATCGGGAAAGAGTTCCCAGTGTTCCCGGCGCATCTCAAGAGGAGGCGATCTCCACAGGAAAGGCGAGAGGAACTCCAGGGTCTTGCCACCATTCCCAGAGTCCCCCAGATGTCTCAGTCCATTCCAGGGAAATCTGTTTTCCCTGCACTGCCTCGACTTTCAAGCCGAGGATCGACTCACACAGCGGTGACACGTGGGTCAGCCCTGTGTGAAAGCCTCGTGGGAAAGCCTCGTGGGAAAGCCTCGAGGGAAAACCTCGAGGGAAAACCACAGATCCCTTGATCCACGCGAACGGAAGCGTGACACTGCTGCTACAGCTCTGGAGGCAAGCGCACGTGCATGCCCCCACATGAGACGAGGACTGACTCCCCTGGGGAGTCTCCAGAAGTAGCCCAAGATCCATGTCAGCACTGGAGAGGAATCCTCAGGTTCAGGCACCGACTCCACACAAGGTCTTAGGTCCCGGCATCGATGGGAAAGGAATCCCGAGAGGCCCCCGAGAAACGCGCATGTGGACTGGCCTTAACTGAGGCCACCAGAGCGGGTCCCTGTGATCCCCGTCGTACGTCGAGAGCACCTGCAGCAACTGGAGAAAATCCAGGAGGTTTTCCCCTCCAGGCGAGATGAGGCCCATTTCCGCAGAGGCGTCTCGAGGCTAATCAAACCTAAACTCTGGAACTTCCAAAGGGTCCTTCACACCCTTGATGCAACTCAAGAATTTCCCCGACATACCCGTCTCCACTCGAGAGGAAGCACGAGAGTCCCGCCCACATCCAGAGGAGCCCCGATTCCACCTTTTAGCTCGAGAGGTTTGATCCTTTCCCTGCGTGGTCGGGAAAGAAGTCGCAGCATTCCCGTCGAATCTCAAGAGGAGGCGCTCTCCAGAGGAAAGGCGAGAGGAACTCCAGGGTCGTGCCACCATTCCCAGAGTCCCCCAGATGTCTCAGTCCATTCCAGGGAAACCTGTATTCCCTGCACTGCCTCGACTTTCAAGTCGAGGATCGACTCACACCACAGTGGCACGTGGTACAGCCCTGTGGGAAAGCCTCGTGGGAAAGCCTCGTGGAAGCTCGGGAAAGCCACAGATCCCTTGATCCATGCGAAGGGAAGCGTGACACTGCTGCTACAGCTCGGGAGGAAAGCGCACGTGCATGGCCCCACTCGAGACGAGGACTGACTCCCCTGGGGAGACTCCAGAAGTACCCCAATATCCATGTCAGCACTGGAGAGGAATCCTCAGGTTCCGGCACCGACTCCACAACAAGGTCTTAGGCCCCGGCATCGATCGGGAGAGGAATCCCGAGAGGCCCCAGAGCAACGCACATGGGGACTGGCCTTTCCTGAGGCCACCAGAGCGGGTCCCTGAGGTCCCCATCGTAAGTCGAGAGCACCTGCCGCAACTCCAGAAAATCCAGGAGGTTCTCCCCTCCAGGCGAGATGAGGCCCATTTCCGCTGAGGCAACTAGGGGCTAATCACACCTTAAACTCTGGAACTTCCAAAGGGTCCTTCACACCCTTGCTGCAAACTCAAGAAGTTCCCCGACATACCCGTCTCCACTCGTAGAGGAAGCACGAGAGTCCCGTCCATATCCAGAGTGGCCCCGTTTCCGCCTGCCTAGCTCGAGAGGAGGGATCCTTTCCCTGCGTGGTCGAGAAAGAATTCCTAGCGTTCCCGTCGCATCTCAAGAGGAGGCGCTCTCCACAGGAAAGGCGAGAAGAACTCCAGGATCAGGCCCCATTCCCAGAGTCCCCCAGATGTCTCAGTCCATTCCAGGGAAACCTGTTTTCCCAGCACTGCCTCGACTGTCAAGCCGAGGATCGACTCACTCCACGGTGGCACGTGGGACAGCCCTGTGGGAAAGCCTCGTGGGAAAGCCTCGTGGGAAAGCCTCGAGGGAAAGCCACCTGATCCCTAGATCCACGCGAATGGAAGCGTGACACTGCTGCTACAGCTCTGGAGGAAAGCGCACGTGCATGCCCCCACTCGAGACGAGGACTGATTCCCCTGGGGAGACTCCAGAAGTACGCCAATATCCATGTCTGCACTGGAGAGGAATCCTCAGGTTCCGGCACCGACTCCACACAAGGTCTTAGGCCCTGGCATCGATGGGAGAGGAATCCCGAGAGGCCCCTGAGCAAACTCGCATGGGGACTGGCCTTTCCTGAGGAAACCAGAGCGGGTCCCTGAGGTCCCCGTCGTAAGTCGAGAGCACCTGCCGCAACTCGAGAAAATCCAGGAGGTTCTCCCCTCCAGGCGAGATGAGGCCCATTTCCGCTGAGGCGTCTCGAGGCTAATACACACCTAACCTCTGGAACTTTCCAAAGGGTCCTTCACACCCTTGCTGCAACTCAAGAAGTTCCCCGACATACCCGTCTCCACTCGAGAGGAAGCACGAGAGTCCCGCCCACATCCAGAGGAGCCCCGTTTCCGCCTCCTAGCTCGAGAGGAGGGATCCTTTCCCTGCGTGCTCTGGAAAGAATTCCCGGCGTTCCCGTCCCATCTCAAGAGGAGGCGCTCTCCACAGGAAAGGGAGAGGAACTCCAGGGTCCTGCCACCATTCCCAGAGTCCCCCAGATGTCTCCGTCCATTCCAGGGAAACCTGTTTTCCCTGCACTGCGTCGACTTTCAAGCCGAGGATCGACTCACACCACGGTGGCATGTGGACCGCCCTGTGGGAAAGCCTCGTGGGAAAGCCTCGTGGGAAAGCATCGTGGGAAAGCCTCGAGGGAAAGCCACAGATCCCTTGATCCACGCGAATGGAAGCGCGACACTGCTGCTACAGCTCGAGAGGAAAGCGCACGTGCATGCCCCCACTCGAGTCGAGGACTGACTCCCATGGGGAGACTCCAGAAGTACCCCAAGATCCATGTAAGCACTGGAGAGGAATCCTCAGGTACCGGCACCCGACTCCACACAATAGTCTTAGGCCCCAGCTTCGACGGGAGAGGAATCCCGAGAGGTCCCCTGGCAACTCGCATAGGGACTGGCCTTTCCTGAGGCCACCAGAGCGGGTCCCTGGAGGTCCCCGTCGTAAGTCGAGAGCACCATGCCTGCAACTCGAGAACATTCCAGGACGTTCTCCCCTCCAGGCGAGATGAGGCCCATTTCCGCTGAGGTGTCTCGAGGCTAATCACACCTAACCTCTGGAATTTCCAAAGGGTCCTTCACACCCTTGCTGCAACTCAAGAAGTTCCCCGACATACCCGTCTCCACTCGAGAGGAAGCACGAAGTCCCGACACACATCGACAAGAGCCCCGTTTCCGCCTCCTACCTCGAGAGGAGGGATCCTTTCCCTGCGTGGTCGGGAAAGAATTCCCGGCGTTCCCGTCGCATCTCAAGAGGAGGCGCTCTCCAGAGGAAAGGTGAGACGAACTCCAGGGTCTGTGCCACCATTCCCAGAGTCCCCAGATGTCTCCAGTCCATTCCAGGGAAACCTGTTTTCCCTGCACTGCCTCGACTTTCAAGCCGAGGATCGACTCACACCACGGTGCACGAGGGACAGCCCTGTGGGAAAGCCTCGTGGGAAAGCCTCGTGGGAAAGCCTCGTTGGAAAGCCTCGAGGGAAAGCTACAGATCCCTTGATCCATGCGAATGGAAGCGCGACACTGCTGCTACAGCTCGGGAGGAAAGCGCACGTGCATGCCCCCACTCGAGACGAGGACTGACTCCCCTGGGGAGACTCCAGAAAGTATCCCAAGATTCCATGTCAGCACTGGAGAGGAATCCTCAGGTTCCGGCAACTGACTCCACACAAGGTCTTAGGCCCCGCATCGACGGGAGAGGAATCCCGACAGGCGCCCCGAGCAACTCGCATGAGGACTGGCCTTTCCTGAGGCCACCAGAGCGGGTCCCTGAGGTCCCCGTCGTAAGTCGAGAGCACCTGCCGCAACTCGAGAACATCCAGGAGGTTCTCCCCTCCAGGCGAGATGAGGCCAATTTCTCGCTGAGGCGTCTCGAGGCTAATCACACCTAAACTCTGGAACTTACAAAGGGTCCTTCACACCCTTGCTGCAACTCAAGAAGTTCCCCGACATACCCGTCTCCACTCGAGAGGAAGCACAAGAGTCCCGCCCACATACAGAGGAGCCCCGTTTCCATCTCCTAGCTCGATAGGAGGGATCCTTTCCCTGCGTGCTCGGGAAAGAATTCCAGGCGTTCCCGTCGCATCTCAAGAGCAGGCGCTCTCCACAGGAAAGGCGAGAGGAACTCCAGGGTCGTGCCACCATTCCCAGAGTCCCCCAGATGTCTCAGTCCATTCCAGGGAAACCTGTTTTCCCTGCACTGCCTCGACTTTCAAGCCGAGGATCGACTCACACCACGGTGGCACGTGGGACAGCCCTGTGGGAAAGCCTCCTGGGAAAGCCTCGTGGGAAAGCCTCGTGGAAAGCCTCGAGGGAAAAGCCACAGATTCCTTGATCCACGCGAAGGGAAGCGATGACACTGCTGCTACAGCTCGGGAGGAAAGCGCACGTGCATGCCCCACTCGAGACGAGGACTGACATCCCCTGGAGGACTCCAGAAGTACCCCAAGATCCATGTCAGCACTGGAGAGGAATCCTCAGGTTCCGGCACCGACTCCACACAAGGTCTTAGGCCCCGGCATCGACGGGAGAGGAATCCCGAGAGGCCCCGAGCAACTCGCATGGGGACTGGCCTTTCCTGAGGCCACCAGAGCGGGTCCCTGAGGTCCCCGTCGTAAGTCGAGAGCACCTGCCGCAACTCGAGAAAATCCAGGAGGTTCTCCCCTCCAGGCGAGATGAGGCCCATTTCCGCTGAGGCGTCTCGAGGCGTAAATCACACCTAACGTCTGGAACTTCCAAAGGGTCCTTCACACCCTTGCTGCAACTCAAGAAGTTCCCCGACATACCCGTCTCCACTCGAGAGGAAGCACGAGAGTCTCGACCACATCCAAGGAGCCCCGATTCCGCCACGCTAGCTCGAGAGGAGGGATACTTTCCCTGTCGTGGTCAGGAAAGAATTCCCGTCATTCCCGTCGCATCTCAAGAGGAGGCGATACTCCACAGGAAAAGCGAGAGGAACTTCACGGTCGTGCCACCATTCCAGAGTCCCCCAGGTGTCTCAGTCCATTCCAGGGAAACCTGTTTCCCTTCACTGCCTCGTGTCCGGAGTCGACTTTCAAGCCGAGGATCGACTCAACACTCACTGCGTGGCAGCGTGGGAAATTTACTCTGTGGGAAAGCTCGTAGGGAAAGCCTCATGGGAAAGTCTAGATGGAAAGCACAGATTCTCCGCGTGTGATCACCCGACGGAAAAGGGAGCGCAGTTGACA
>NW_017217346.1:0-12591 GCF_001704415.2 Capra hircus | reverse complement strand
CTTGGGAATGGTGGCACGGCCCTGGAGTTCCTCTCGCCTTTCCTGTGGAGAGCGCCTCCTCTTGAGATGCGCGGGAACGCGGGGAATTTTTTCCCCACCACGCAGGGAAAGGATCCCTCCTCTCGAGCTAGGAGGCAGAAACGGGGCTCCTCTGGATGTGGGGACTCCCGTGCTTCCTCTCGAGTGGAGTCGGGATGTTGCGAAACTTCTTGAGTTGCAGCAAGGGTGTGAAGGACCCTTTGAAGTTCCAGAGTTTAGGTGTGATGAGCCTCGAGACGCCTCAGCGGGAAATGGGCCTCATCTCGCCTGGAGGGGAGAACCTCCTGGATTTTCTCGAGTTGTGGCAGGTGCTCTCGACTTACGACGGGGACCTCAGGGACCCGCTCTGGTGTCCTCAGGAAAGGCCAGTCCCCATGCGAGTTGTTCGGGGCCTCTCGGCAGCTTCTCGGGTTTCCTCTCCCGTCGATGCTGGGGCCTAAGACCTTGTGTGGAGTCAGTGCCGGAACCTGAGGATTCCTCTCCAGTGCTGACATGGATCTTGGGGTACTTCTGGAGTCTCCCCAGGGGAGTCAGTCCTCGTCTCAAGTGGGGGCATGCACGTGCGCTTTCCTTCCGAGCTGTAGCAGCAGTGTCGCACTTCCCTTCGCGTGGATCAAGGGATCTGTGGCTTTCCCTCGAGGCTTTCCCACGAGGCTTTCCCACAGGGCTGTCCCACGTGCCACCGTGGGTGAGTCGATCCTCGTCTTGAAAGTGAGGCAGTGCAGGGAATACAGGTTTCCCTGGAATGGACTGAGACATCTGGGGGACTCTGGGAATGGTGGCACGACCCTGGAGTTCCTCTCGCCTTTCCTTTGGAGAGCGCCTCCCTTGAGATGCGACGGAAATGCCGGGAATTCTTTCCTGACCACGCAGGGAAAGGATCCCTCCCTCGAGCTAGGAGGCGAAACGGGGCTCCTCTGGATGTGGGCGGGACTCTCGTGCTTCTTTCGAGTGGAGTCGGGTATGTCGGGGAACTTCTTGAGTTGCAGCAAGGGTGTGAAGGACCCTTTGGAAGTTCCAGAGGTTAGGTGTGATTAGCCTCGAGATGCCTCAGCGGAAATGGGCCTCATCTCGCCTGGAGGGGAGAACCTCCTGGATTTTCTCGAGTTGTGGCAGGTGCTCTCGACTTACGACGGGGACCTCAGGGACCCGCTCTGGTGGCCTCAGGAAAGGCCAGTCCGCATGCGAGTTGCTCGGGGGCCTCTCGGGATTCCTCTCCCGTCGATGCCGGGGCCTAAGACTGCCGGGAGCCAGTGTGAGGTAGCCCCGCCGTGACAAGGTTATGAGGAAGGAAGCTGACATACGCAAGGCGTGCTCAGACTTCAGGGATTCCTCTTGAAATTTTTAAGCACGTACCCAACAAAAATCTGCCGGTTTTTGTGCTCTGCTTTTTCACTCTTCTGACCTTTTCTGGAAAAAGTCAATTCAGGCCGTTAGTCTTCTGCATTTGAAAGAGTGTTTCAATCCAAAAACCCTCTGATTTCTTTCTAGCCTGCCTGTAGGACTCGTACAGCTGCGCTTGTGATTGTTTGAGGCCTCCTGACCGCAGGAGGCACAGGAAGCTTAAAACATCCTAGGAATGCAGGAGCTTCCGAGGAGTCAAAATCTTTAGAATAGGACTGATTAAAAGTTTCATTTTTGGGGTCAATGCTTGCTGCCAAATTTTCATATCCTTTATTTTTAGATATAGTTGGTATATAGAAAAACAAGTAGTAGACCTGGTATTAGCAACATTAGATCTTTGAGTTAAGTACCTTCTTTGTTATAACCCACTGCACCTTTGTTCTATAGAGATGTAACTTTAATGCTTTAAGGAGATGCAGATTAAAGAAAAACACTTCAGGGGAAACAAAATTAACATTCATTAAGGAAGAGAGCCAAAAAGTGTTAACAAGCCTCTTGGCCAGAAGATAATGTAAATCACCTGAGACCTTTTGTATACAAAATGATATACAGAAAGAATCTGGGTTGCGAACACTATATAATTTTGTGTTATCCATTGATCTCCATGTTTTATCAAAAGTATAAAAGGCCTTCTGAACAATAAAGGAGGAGGCCAGGGGCCGGGGGCCAGATTCTCGGACCAGCTTCTCGAACTAGTCTCTCAGCCTGGTTTCTTGGGACTCTGGCTCCCCCGTGTCTTTCTCTCTCTTTCTTCTTCTCTAACTTTCCTTCTCTCTGCTCTTTACTATAACTTCAGGATGAATCTCCACCTGGAGTGCGGAGTCTCGCCAGGTCTACTTACTTGCCCTGGCTGTTAAGACCCGCACGAAAGGGAGCTTAAGGCGAGGCACCCTTAGATATTCAAGCGGGCGCCGGTGGCCAACGTAGGAGGTGCAAATTCCTTGTCTGGAATTTTATTGACCGTCCGAGTAAACCAAGCTATTCAGCCTTCTTCCTCCACTTAATCTTCTTACTACACTATAGTTTCCTAATCTAATCTTACATTAATAAATAAACAAGTCTTTCCACGCCAACGCCGTCCACCCTTCGAATTCCCTGGATCCACCGGGGCTGGACCCCGGCATCAGACCTTGTGTAGAGTCGGTGCCGGAACCTGAGGATTCCTCTCCAGTGCTGACATGGATCTTGGGTACTTCTGGAGTCTCCCCAGGGGAGTCAGTCCTCGTCTCGAGAGGGGGCATGCACGTGCGCTTTCCTCCCCAGCCGTAGCAGCAGTGTCACGCTTCCCTTCGAGTGGATCAAGGTATCTGTGGCTTTCCCTCGAGGTTTTCCCACGAGGCTTTCCCACGAGGCTTTCCCACAGGGTCCCACACACCGTGGTGTGAGTCGATCCTCGGCTTGAAAGTCGAGGCAGTGCAGGGAAAGCAGGTTTCCCTGGAATGGACTGAGACATCTGGGGGACTCTGGAATGGTGGCACGGCCCTGGAGTTCCTCTCGCCTTTCCTGTGGAGAGCGCCTCCTCTTGAGATGCGACGGAACGCCGGGAATTCTTTCCCCACCACGCAGGGAAAGGATCCCTCCTCTCGAGCTAGGAGGCGGAAACGGGGCTCCTCTGGATGTGGGCGGGACTCTCGTGCTTCTCTCGAGTGGAGTCGGGTATGTCGGGGAACTTCTTGAGTTGCAGCAAGGGTGTGAAGGACCCTTTGGAAGTTCCAGAGGTTAGGTGTGATTAGCCTCGAGACCTCAGCGGAAATGGGCCTCATCTCGCCTGGAGGGGAGACCTCCTGGATTTTCTCGAGTTGTGGCAGGTGCTCTCGACTTACGACGGGGACCTCAGGGACCCGCTCTGGTGGCCTCAGGAAAGGCCAGTCCCATGCGAGTTGCTCGGGGCCTCTCGGGATTCCTCTCCCGTCGATGCCGGGGCCTAAGACTGCCGGGAGCCAGTGTGAGGAAGCCCGCCGTGACAAGTTTATGAGGAAGGAAGCTGACATACGCAAGGCGTGCTCAGACTTCAGGGATTCCTCTTGAAATTTTTAAGCACGTACCCAACAAAAATCTGCCGGTTTTTGTGCTCTGCTTTTTCACTCTTCTGACCTTTTCTGGAAAAAGTCAATTCAGGCCGTTAGTCTTCTGCATTTGAAAGAGTGTTTCAATCCAAAAACCCTCTGATTTCTTTCTAGCCTGCCTGTAGGACTCGTACAGCTGCGCTTGTGATTGTTTGAGGCCTCCTGACCGCAGGAGGCACAGGAAGCTTAAAACATCCTAGGAATGCAGGAGCTTCCGAGGAGTCAAAATCTTTAGAATAGGACTGATTAAAAGTTTCATTTTTGGGTCAATGCTTGCTGCCAAATTTTCATATCCTTTATTTTTAGATATAGTTGGTATATAGAAAAACAAGTAGTAGACCTGGTATTAGCAACATTAGATCTTTGAGTTAAGTACCTTCTTTGTTATAACCCACTGCACCTTTGTTCTATAGAGATGTAACTTTAATGCTTTAAGGAGATGCAGATTAAAGAAAAACACTTCAGGGGAAACAAAATTAACATTCATTAAGGAAGAGAGCCAAAAAGTGTTAACAAGCCTCTTGGCCAGAAGATAATGTAAATCACCTGAGACCTTTTGTATACAAAATGATATACAGAAAGAATCTGGGTTGCGAACACTATATAATTTTGTGTTATCCATTGATCTCCATGTTTTATCAAAAGTATAAAAGGCCTTCTGAACAATAAAGGAGGAGGCCAGGGCCGGGGGCCAGATTCTCGGACCAGCTTCTCGAACTAGTCTCTCAGCCTGGTTTCTTGGGACTCTGGCTCCCCCGTGTCTTTCTCTCTCTTTCTTCTTCTCTAACTTTCCTTCTCTCTGCTCTTTACTATAACTTCAGGATGAATCTCCACCTGGAGTGCGGAGTCTCGCCAGGTCTACTTACTTGCCCTGGCTGTTAAGACCCGCACGAAAGGGAGCTTAAGGCGAGGCACCCTTAGATATTCAAGCGGGCGCCGGTGGCCAACGTAGGAGGTGCAAATTCCTTGTCTGGAATTTTATTGACCGTCCGAGTAAACCAAGCTATTCAGCCTTCTTCCTCCACTTAATCTTCTTACTACACTATAGTTTCCTAATCTAATCTTACATTAATAAATAAACAAGTCTTTCCACGCCAACGCCGTCCACCCTTCGAATTCCCTGGATCCACCGGGGCTGGACCCCGGCATCAGACCTTGTGTAGAGTCGGTGCCGGAACCTGAGGATTCCTCTCCAGTGCTGACATGGATCTTGAGGTACTTCTGGAGTCTCCCCAGGGGAGTCAGTCCTCGTCTCGAGAGGGGCATGCACGTAGCTTCCCTTCGAGTGGATCAAGGTATCTGTGAGGTTTTCCACGAGGCTTTCCCACGAGGCTTTCCCTCCCACCTGCCACCGTGGTGTGAGTCGATCCTCGGCTTGAAAGTCGAGGCAGTGCAGGGAAAGCAGGTTTCCCTGGAATGGACTGAGACATCTGGGGGACTCTGGGAATGGTGGCACGGCCCTGGAGTTCCTCTCGCCTTTTCCTGTGGAGAGCGCCTCCTCTTGAGATGCGACGGGAACGCCGGGAATTCTTTCCCACACCACGGCAGGGAAAGGATCCCTCCTCTCGAGCTAGGAGGCAGAAACGGGGGCTCCTCTGGATGTGGGCGGGACTCCCGTGCTTCCTCTCGAGTGGAGTCGGGAATGTTGCGAAACTTCTTGAGTTGCAGCAAGGCGTGTGAAGGACCCTTTGGAAGTTCCAGAGTTTAGGTGTGATGAGCCTCGAGACGCCTCAAGCGGAAATGGGCCTCATCTCGCCTGGAGGGGAGAACCTCCTGGATTTTCTCGAGTTGTGGCAGGTGCTCTCGACTTACGACGGGGACCTCAGGGACCCGCTCTGGTGTCCTCAGGAAAGGCCAGTCCCCATGCGAGTTGTTCGGGGCCTCTCGGCAGCTTCTCGGGTTTCCTCTCCCCGTCGATGCTGGGGCTAAGACCTTGTGTGGAGTCAGTGCCGGAACCTGAGGATTCCTCTCCAGTGCTGACATGGATCTTGGGGTACTTCTGGAGTCTCCCCAGGGGAGTCAGTCCTCGTCTCAAGTGGGGGCATGCACGTGCGCTTTCCTTCCGAGCTGTAGCAGCAGTGTCGCACTTCCCTTCGCGTGGATCAAGGGATCTGTGGCTTTCCCTCGAGGCTTTCCCACGAGGCTTTCCCACAGGGCTGTCCCACGTGCCACCGTGGTGTGAGTCGATCCTCGTCTTGAAAGTGGAGGCAGTGCAGGGAATACAGGTTTCCCTGGAATGGACTGAGACATCTGGGGGACTCTGGGAATGGTGGCACGACCCTGGAGTTCCTCTCGCCTTTCCTTTGAGAGCGCCTCCCCTTGAGATGCGACGGAAATGCCGGGAATTCTTTCCTGACCACGCAGGGAAAGGATCCCTCCCCTCGAGCTAGGAGGCGGAAACGGGGCTCCTCTGGATGTGGGCGGGACTCTCGTGCTTCTTTCGAGTGGAGTCGGGTATGTCGGGGAACTTCTTGAGTTGCAGCAAGGGTGTGAAGGACCCTTTGGAAGTTCCAGAGGTTAGGTGTGATTAGCCTCGAGATGCCTCAGCGGAAATGGGCCTCATCTCGCCTGGAGGGGAGAACCTCCTGGATTTTCTCGAGTTGTGGCAGGTGCTCTCGACTTACGACGGGGACCTCAGGGACCCGCTCTGGTGGCCTCAGGAAAGGCCAGTCCGCATGCGAGTTGCTCGGGGGGGCCTCTCGGGATTCCTCTCCCGTCGATGCCGGGGCCTAAGACTGCCGGGAGCCAGTGTGAGGTAGCCCGCCCGTGACAAGGTTATGAGGAAGGAAGCTGACATACGCAAGGCGTGCTCAGACTTCAGGGATTCCTCTTGAAATTTTTAAGCACGGTACCCCAACAAAAATCTGCCGGTTTTTGTGCTCTGCTTTTTCACTCTTCTGACCTTTTCTGGAAAAAGTCAATTCAGGCCGTTAGTCTTCTGCATTTGAAAGAGTGTTTCAATCCAAAAACCCTCTGATTTCTTTCTAGCCTGCCTGTAGGACTCGTACAGCTGCGCTTGTGATTGTTTGAGGCCTCCTGACCGCAGGAGGCACAGGAAGCTTAAAAACATCCTAGGAATGCAGGAGCTTCCGAGGAGTCAAAATCTTTAGAATAGGACTGATTAAAAGTTTCATTTTTGGGGTCAATGCTTGCTGCCAAATTTTCATATCCTTTATTTTTAGATATAGTTGGTATATAGAAAAACAAGTAGTAGACCTGGTATTAGCAACATTAGATCTTTGAGTTAAGTACCTTCTTTGGTTATAACCCACTGCACCTTTGTTCTATAGAGATGTAACTTTAATGCTTTAAGGAGATGCAGATTAAAGAAAAAACACTTCAGGGGAAACAAAATTAACATTCATTAAGGAAGAGAGCCAAAAAGTGTTAACAAGCCTCTTGGCCAGAAGATAATGTAAATCACCTGAGACCTTTTGTATACAAAATGATATACAGAAAGAATCTGGGTTGCGAACACTATATAATTTTGTGTTATCCATTGATCTCCATGTTTTATCAAAAGTATAAAAGGCCTTCTGAACAATAAAGGAGGAGGCCAGGGGCCGGGGGCCAGATTCTCGGACCAGCTTCTCGAACTAGTCTCTCAGGCCTGGTTTTCTTGGGACTCTGGCTCCCCCCGTGTCTTTCTCTCTCTTTCTTCTTCTCTAAACTTTCCTTCTCTCTGCTCTTTACTATAACTTCAGGATGAATCTCCACCTGGAGTGCGGAGTCTCGCCAGGTCTACTTACTTGCCCTGGCTGTTAAGACCCGCAACGAAAGGGAGCTTAAGGCGAGGCACCCTTAGATATTCAAGCGGGCGCCGGTGGCCAACGTAGGAGGTGCAAATTCCTTGTCTGGAATTTTATTGACCGTCCGAGTAAACCAAGCTATTCAGCCTTCTTCCTCCACTTAATCTTCTTACTACACTATAGTTTCCTAATCTAATCTTACATTAATAAATAAACAAGTCTTTCCACGCCAACGCCGTCCACCCTTCGAATTCCCTGGATCCACCGGGGCTGGACCCCGGCATCAGACCTTGTGTAGAGTCGGTGCCGGAACCTGAGGATTCCTCTCCAGTGCTTGACATGGATCTTGGCGTACTTCTGGAGTCTCCCCAGGGGAGTCAGTCCTCGTCTCGAGTGGGGCATGCACGTGCGCTTTCCTCCCGAGCTGTAGCAGCAGTGTCACGCTTCCCTTCGCGTGGATCAAGGGATCTGTGGCTTTCCCACGAGGCTTTCCCACAGGGCTGTCCCACGTGCCACCGTGGTGTGAGTCGATCCTCGGCTTGAAAGTCGAGGCAGTGCAGGGAAAACAGGTTTCCCTGGAATGGACTGAGACATCTGGGGGACTCTGGGAATGGTGGCACGACCCTGGAGTTCCTCTTGCCTTTCCTGGGGAGAGCGCCTCCTCTTGAGATGCGACAGGAACGCCGGGAATTCTTTCCCGACCACGCAGGGAAAGATCCCTCCTCTCGAGCTAGGAGGCGGAAACCGCGCTCCTCTGGATGAGGGAGGGACTCTCGTGATTCCTCTCGAGTGGAGACGGGTATGTCGGGGAACTTCTTGAGTTGCAGCAAGGGTGTGAAGGACCCTTTGGAAGTTCCAGAGGTTAGGTGTGATTAGCCTCGAGATGCCTCAGCGGAAATGGGCCTCATCTCTCCTGGAGGGGAGAACCTCCTGGATTTTCTCGAGTTGCGGCAGGTGTTCTCGACTTATGACGGGGACCTCAGGGACCCGCTCTGGTGGCCTCAGGAAAGGCCAGTCCCCAGCGAATTGCTCGGGGGCATCTCAGGATTCCTCTCCTGTCTGATGCCGGGGCCTAAGACCTTGTGTGAAGTCGGTGCCGGAACCTGAGGTTTCCTCTCCGGTGCTGACATGGATCTTGGGGTATTTCTGGAGTCTCCCCAGGGGAGTCAGTCCTCGTCTCGAGTGGGGGGCATGCACGTGCGCTTTACTCCCAAGCTGTAGCAGCAGTGTCGCGCTTCCCTTCGCGTGGATCAAGGGATCTGTGGCTTTCCCTCGAGGCTTTCCCTCGAGGCTTGCCCACAGGTCTGTCCCACGTGGTCACCGTGGTGTGAGTCGATCCTAGGCTTGAAAGTCGATTCTGTGCAGGGAAAATAGTTTTCCCTGGAATGGACTGAGACATCTGGGGGACTCTGGGAATGGTGGCACGACCCTGGAGTTTCGTCTCGCCTTTCCTGTGGAGAGCACCTCCTCTTGAGATGCGACGGGTACGCCGGGAATTCTTTCCCGACCACGCAGGGAAGGGATCCCTGCCTCTCAAGCTATGAGGCGGAAACGGGGCTCCTCTTGATGTGGGCGGGACTCTCGTGCTTCCTCTCGAGAGGAGACGGGTATGTCGGGGAACTTCTTGAGTTGCAGCAAGGATGGGAAGGACCCTTTGTAAGTTACAGAGGTTAGGTGTGATTAGCCTGGAGATGCCTCAGCAGAAATGGGCCTCATCTCGCCTGGAGGGGAGAACCTCCAGGATTTTCTCGAGTTAGGGCAGGTGCTCTCGACTTTACGACGGGGATCTCAGGGACCCGCTCTGGGGGCCTCAGGAAAGGCCATTCCCCATTCGAGTTGCTCGGGGCCTCTCGCGATTCCTCTTCCGTCGATGCTGGGGCCTAAGAACTTGTGTGGAGTCGGTGCCAGAACCTGAGGTTTCCTCTCCAGTGCTGACATGGATCTTGGGGTACTTCTGGAGTCTCCCCCATGGGAGTCACTCCTCATCTCGAGTGGGGGCATGCACCTGCGCTTTCTTCCCGAGGTGTAGCAGCAGTGTCATGCTCCCGTCGCCTGGATCAAGGGATCAGTGGCTTTCCCTCGAGGCTTCCTCACGAGGCTTTCCCACAAGGCTTTCCACGAGGCTTTCCCACAGGGCTGTCCCACGTGCCACCGTGGTGTGAGTCTATCCTTGGCAGGAAAGTCGAGGCAGTGGCAGGGAAAACAGGTTTTCCCTGGAATGGACTGAGACATCTGGGGGACTCTGTGAATGGTGGCACCACCCTGGAGTTCCTCTCCGCCTTTCCTGTGGAGAGCGACTCCTCTTGAGAAGCGACGGGAACGCTGGGTATTCTTCCCGACCACGAAAGGAAATGATCCCTCCTCTCGAGCTAGGAGGCGGAAACGGGGTTCCTCTGGATGTGAGCGGGACTCTCGTGCTTCCTCTCAAGTGGAGACGGTATGTCGGGGAACTTCTTGAGTTGCAGCAAGGGTGTGAATCACCCTTTGGAAGTTACAGAGGTTGGTGTGATTAGCCTCGAGACACCTCAGCCAGAAATGGGCCTCATCTCGCCTCAGGGGAAATCCACCTGGATTTTCTCTTTGTTGCGGCAGGTGCTCTCGACTTTCCGATGGGGACCTCAGCGACCCGCTCTGGTGGCCTCAGGAAAGGCCAGATCCCAGGCGAGTTGTTCGGGGGCCTCTCGGGACTCCTCTCCCGTCGAGCGCCGGGCCTAAGATCTTGTGTGGAGTCGGTGCCGGAACCTGAGGATTCCTCTCCATTGCTGACATGGATCTTGGGCTACTTCTCGAGTCTCCCCAGGGGAGTCTTTCGTCGTCTCGAGTGGGGGCATGCACGTGAGCTTTCCTCCCGAGCTGAAGCAGCAGATTCACGCTTCCCTTCCCGTGGATCAAGGATCTGTGGCTATCCCTCGAGGCTTTCCCACGAGGCTTCCCACAGGTTTGTACCACGTGCCACCGTAGTGTGAGTCGTTCCTCGGCATGAAAGTCGAGGCAGTGCAGGGAAAACAGGTTTCCCTGGAATGGACTGAGACATCTGGGGCTCTGGAATGGTGGCACGACCCTGGAGTTTCTCTCGCCTTTCCTGTGGAGAGCGCCTCCTCTTGAGTTGCGACGGAAACTCCGAGAATTTTTACCGAACACGCAGGGAAAGGATCCCTTCTCTCAAGCTAGGAGGGGTAAATGGGGCTCCTCTGGATGAGGGCGGGACACTCGTAGTTCCTCTCGAGTGGAGACGGATATGTTGGGGAACTTCTTGAGATGCAGCAAGGGTGTGAAGGACCCTTTGGAAGTTCAGAGTTTAGTGTGATTAGCCTCGATACGCCTCAGCCGAAATGGCCTCATCTCGCCTGGAGGGGAGAACCTCCTGGATTTTCTCGAGTTGCTGCACGTGCTCTCGATTTACGACGGGGACCTCAGGGACCCACTCTGGTGGCCTTAGGAAAGGCCAGTCCCCATGCGAGTTGCTCGGGGCCTCTCGGGATTCCTCTCCGTCGATGACGGGGCCTAAGACCTTGAGTGGTGATGGTGCTCCAACCTGAGGATTCCTCTCCTGTCCTGACATGGATCTTGGGGTACTTCTGGAATCTCCCCAGCGTAGTCAGTCCTCGTATCTAGTGGGGGCATGCACGTACTCTTTCCTCCCGAGCTGTAGCAGCAGTGTCACGCTTCCCTTCGAGTGATTAAGGGATCTGTGGCTTTCGCTCGAGGCTTTCCCATGAGGCTTTCCCACGAGGCTTTCCCACAGGGCTGCCCACGTGCCACCGTGGTGTGAGTCGATCCTCGGCTTGAAAGTCGAGACATTGCAGGGAAATCAGTTTCCCTGGAATGAAATGAGACATCTGGGGGACTCTGGGAATGGTGGCACGACCCTGGAGTTCCTCTCGCTTTCCTGTGGAGAGCGCCTTCTCTTGAGATGCGACAGGAACGCCGGGAATTCTTACCCATCCACGCAGGAATTGGATCCCTCCTCTCGAGCTAGGAGGCGGAAACGGGGCTCCTCTCGATGTGGGGGACGCTCGTGTTCCTCTCGAGTGGCGACGGGTATGTCGAGAAATTTCTTGAGTTGCAGCAAGGGTGTGAAGGACCCTTTGGAAGTTCCAGACGTTAGGTGTGATTAGCCTCGAGACGCCTCAGCGGAAATGGGCCTCATCTCACCTGGAGGGGAGAACCTCCTGGATTTTCTCGAGTTGCGGCAGGTGCTCTCGACCTACGACGGGACGTCAAGTACGCGCTCTGGTGGCCTCAGGAAAGGCCAATCTCCTTGCGAGTTGCTCGGGGATCACTCGGGATTCTTCTCTCGTCGATGCCGGGGCTTAAGACCTTGTGTGGAGTCGGTGCCGGAACCTGAGGATTCCACTCCAGTGCTGACATGGATCTTGGGTACTTCTGGAGTCTCCCCAGTGGAGTCAGTCCTCGTCTCAGTGGGGGCATGCACGAGCGCTTTCTCTCCGAGCTGTAGCAGCAATGTCACACTTCTATTCGCATGGATCAAGGGATCTGTGGCTTTCCCTCGAGGCTTTCCCACAAGGCTTTCCACGAGGATTTCCCACAGGGCTGTCGCACGTGCCACCGTGGTGTGAGTCGATCCTCGGCCTTGAAAGTCGAGGCAGTGCAGGGAAAACAGGTTTCCCTGGAATGGACTGAGAAATCTGGGGGACTCTGGAATGGGGGAACGACCCTGGAGTTCCTCTCGCCTTTCCTGTGGAGAGTGCCTCCTCTTGAGATTCAACGGGAACGCTGGAATTTCTTTCCCGACCACGCAGGGAAAGGATCCCTCCTCTCGAGCTAGGAGGCGGAAACGGGCTCCTCTGGATGTGGGCGGACTCTCGTGCTCCTGCTTCCCCTCGGAGTGGAGACGGGTATGTCGGGAAACTTCTGAGTTGCAGCAAGGGTGTGAAGGGACCCGTTGGAAGTTCAGTAGGTTAGGGTGTGAATTAGCCCGAGACGCCTCAGCCGGCAAAATGGACCGTCATCTGCACGGAGGGGGAGAACCTCCTGGATTTTCCTCGAGTTCGGCAAGGTGCTCTCGATTTGTTACGACGGGGAACAGCAGGGACCCCCTCTGGTGGCCTTCAGGAAAGGCCAGTCCCAATGCGAGTTGCACGGGCCTCTAACGGGACCGTCTCCCGCGTCGATGGCCGGCCCTAAGACGCTTGTGTGGAAGTCGGTCGGAACCTAGAGGATTCCCTCGCCAAGTGCTGAAAGGGATACTTGGGGTATATTATATAACTTCTTCTGGAGTCTCGCCCAGGGGACCGAGTCAGTCCTCCTCTAAGTGGTGGCGGCATGCACGGTGCGCTTGTCCTCCTCCGACTGAGCAGCCAGTGTCATCG
>NW_017217345.1:0-12591 GCF_001704415.2 Capra hircus | reverse complement strand
CGTGGATCAAGGTATCTGCAGCTTTCCCTCGAGGCTTTGTCTTTTCCACGAGGCTTTCCATGAGACTTTCCCACAGGGCTGTCCCACGTGCCACCCGTGTTGTGTGTCGATCCTAGGCTAGAAAGTCGAGGCAGTGCAGGAGAAACAGGTTTCCATGGAATGGACTGAGACATCTGGGGGCCTCTGGGAATGGGTGCACGAATCTGAAGTTCCTCTCGCCTTTCCTGTGGAGAGCGCCTCCTCTTGAGATGAGACGGGAACTCCGGGAATACTTGACCGACACTTAGTGAAAGGATCCCTCCTCTCGAGCTAGGAGGGGGAAACGGGGCTCCTCTGGATGTGGCGGGACTCTCGGGCTTCCTCTCGAGTGGAGACGGGTATGTGGGAGCTTCTTGAGTTGCAACAAGGGCGTGAAGGACCCTTTGTAAGTTCCATAGGTTAGGTGTGATTAGCCTCGAGACGCCTCAGCGGTAATGGGCCTCATCTCGCCTGGAGGGTAGAACCTCCTGGATTTTCTCGAGTTGTGGCAGGTGCCCTCGACTTACGACGGGGACCTCAGGGACCCGCTCTGGTCCTCAGAAAGGCCAGGCCCCATGCGAGTTGCTCGAGGGCCTCTCGGATTCCTCTCCCGTCTATGCGGGGCCTAAGACCTTGTGTGGAGTCGGTGACAGAACCTGAGGATTCCTCTCCGGTGCTGACATGGATCTTGGGGTATTTCTGAGGTCTCCCCGGAGGAGTCAGTCCTCGTATCGAGGGGAGGCATGCATGTGGGCTTTCCTCCCGAGCTGTAGCAGCAATGTCACGCTTTTCCTTCACGTGGATCAAGGGATCTGTGGCTTTCCCTCGAGGCTTTCACACGAGGCTTTCCCAAGAAGCTTTCCCACAGGGTTGTCCCACGTGCCACCGTGGTGTGAGTCGATCCTCGGCTTGAAAGTCGAGGCAGTGCAGGGAAACAGGTTTCCCTGGAATGGACTGAGACATCTGGGGGACTCTGCGAATGGTGGCACGACACTGGAGTTCCTCTCGCCTTTCCTGTGGAGAGCGCCTCCTCTTGAATTGCGACGGGAACTCGGTGAATTCTTTCCAGACAACGCACGGAAAGGATCCCACCTCTGGAGCTAAGAGGCAGAAATGGGGGCTCCTCTGGATGTGGGTGGGACTATCCTGCTTCCTCTCGAGTGCAGACGGGTATGTCGGAGAACTTCTTGAGTTGCAGCAACTGTGTGAAGGACCCTTTGGAAGTCCAGAGGTTAGGTGTGATTAGCCTCAACACGCCTCAGCGGAAATGGGCCTCATCTCGCCTGAAGGGGAGAACCTCCTGGATTTTCTCGAGTTGGGGCAGGTGCTCTCGACTTATGACGAGGACCTCAGGGACCCGCTCTGATGGACTCAGTAAAGGCCAGTCCACATGCGCGTTGCTCAGGGGCCTCTCGGGATTCCTCTCCCGTCGATGCCGGGGCCTACGGACCTTGTGTGAATTCGGTGCCGGAACTTGAGGATTCCTCTCCAGTTGCTGACATGGATCTTGGGGTACTTCTGGAGTCTCCCCAGGGGAGTGAGTCGTCGTCTCCAGTGGGGCGTATGCACGTGCGCTTTCCTCCCGAGCTGTAGCAGCCAGTGTCACGCTTCCCTTCCCGTGGATCATAGGATCTGTGGCTTTCCCTCGAGGCTTTCCCATGAGGCTTTCCCACGACGCTTTCCCACCAGGCTTTCCAACGAGGCTTTCCCCCAGTGATGTCCCACGTGCCACCGTGGTGTCAGTCGATCCTCGGTTTGAAAGTCGAGGCAGTGCGGGGGAAACAGGCTTCCCTGGAATGGACTGAGACATCTGGGGGACTCTGGGAATGGTGACACGACCCTGGAGTTCCTCTCGCCTTTCCGGTGGAGAGCGCCCCCTCTTGATATGTGACTGGGAACGCCGGGAATTCTTTTCCCAACACGCAGGGAAAGGATCCCTCCTGTCGAGCTAGGAGGCGGAAACAGGGCTCCTCTGGATGTGGGCGGGACTCTCGTGCTTCCTCTCGAGTGGAGACGGGTATGTCAGGGGAACTTCTTGAGTTGCAGCAAGGGTGTGAAGGCCCTTTGGAAGGTTCCAGAGGTTAGGTGTGATTAGCCTCGAGTCGGCTCTGTGGAAATGGGGCTCATCTTGTCTGGAGGGAAGAACCTCCTGGATTTTCTCGAGTTGTGGCAGGTTCTCTCGACTTATGACGGGGACCTCAGGGACTCCGCTCTGGTGGCCTCAGGAAGGCCAGTCCCCCATGCGAGTGGCTCGGGGGCCTCTTGGGATTTCACTCCTATCGATGCCGGGGCCTAAGGCCTTGTGTGGAGTCAGTGCAGGAACCTGAGGATTCCTCTCCTTGCTGACATGGATCTTGGGTACTTCTGGAGTCTCCCCAGGGGAGTCAGTCCTCGTCTCGAGTGGGCGCATGCACATGCGCTTTACCTCCCGAGCTGTAGCTGCAGTATCTCGCTTCCCTTCTTGTGGAGTAAGGGATCAGGGCTTTCCCTCGAGTCTTTCCACGAGGCTTTCCCACGAGGCTTTCCCAAAGGGCTGTCCACATGCCACCGTTGTGTGAGTCGATCCTCGGCTTGAGAGCCAAGTTAATACAGGGAAAGCAGTTTCCGTGGAAATGGACTGAGACATGTGGGGGACTCTGGGAATGGTGGCACCACCCTGGAGTTCCTCTCTCCTTTCCTGTGGAGAGCGACTCCTCTTGAGACGCTATGGGAACGCCGGGAATTCTTTCCCTGACAACGCAGGGAAAGGATCCCTCCTCTCGAGCTAGGAGACGGAAACGGGGCTCCTCTGGATGTGGGCAGGCCTCTCGTGCTTCCTCTCGAGTGGAGAGAGGTATGTCAGGGAACTTCTTGAGTTGCAGCAAGGACGTGAAGGACCCTTTGGAAGTTTCAGAGGTTAGGTGTGATTAGCCTCGAGATGTCTCAGCGGAAATGGGCCTCATCTCTCCTGGAGGGGAGAACCTTCTGGATTTTCTCGAGTTGCGGCAGGTGCTCTCGAATTACGACGGGGACCTCAGGGACCCGCTCTTGTGGTCTCAGGAAAGGCCAGTCCCCATGCGTGTTGCTCGGGGGCCTCTCGGGATTCCTCTCCCGTCGATGCCCGGGCCTAACACCTTGTGTGGAGTCAGTGCCGGAACCTGAGGATTCCTCTCCAGTGCTGACATGGATCTTGGGGTACTAATGGAGTCTCCCTAGTGGAGGCAGTCCTCGTCTCGAGTGGGGGCATGCACGTGCCGATTCCCTCCCGAGCTGAAGCAGCCAGTGTCACGCTTCCCTTCACGTGGATCAAGGGATCTGTTTCTCTCCCTCGAGGCTTTCCCACGAGGCTTTCCCACGAGGCCTTCCCACAGGGCTGTGCCACGTGCCACCGTGGTGTGAGTCGATCCTCGGCTTGAATGTCGAGGCAGTGCAGGAAAACAGGTTTCCCTGGAATGGAATGTGACATCCGGGGGACTCTGGGAATGGTGGCCACGACCCTGCAGTTCCTCTCCCCTTTCCATTGGAGAGCGCCTCCTCTTGAGATGCGATGGGAATGCCGGGAATTCTTTCCCGACCACGTAGGGAAAGGATCCCTCATCTCGAGCTACGAGCCGGAAACGGAGCTCCTCTGGATGTGGCCGGGACCCTCGTGCTTCCTCTTGAGTGGAGACGGGTATGTCGGGGAACTTCTTGAGTTGCAGCATGACTGTGAAAGACTCTTTAGAAGTTCCAGAGTTCACGTGTGATTAGCCTCGAGACACATCAGTGGAAAACGGGCCTCATCTCACCTGCAGGGGAGAACCTCCTGGATTTTACCGAGTTGCGGCAGGTGCTCTCGACTTACGACGGGGACCTCATGGACCCACTCTGGTTACCTCAGGAAAGGCCAGTCCCCATGTGAGTTGCTAGAGGTCCTGTCGCTATTCCTCTCCCGTCGATGCCAGGGCCTAAGGACCTTGTGTGGAGTCGGGGCCGGAACCTGAGGATTCCTCTCCAGGGCTGACATGCATCTTGGGGTATTTCTGGAGTCTCCCCAGGGGAGTCAGTTCTCGTCTCGAGTAGGGGCATGCACGTGCGCTTTCCTCCCGTGCTGTAGCAGCAGTGTCACGCTTCCCGTCGCGTGGATTAAGGGATCTGTGGCTTTCCCTCGAGGCTTTCCCACGAGGCTTTCCCACAGGGTTGTCACACGTGCCACCAGGTGTGAGTCGATCCTCAGCGTGAAAGTCGAAGCAGTGCAGGGAAAACAGGATCCTCTGGAATGGACTGAGACATCTGGGGGACTCTTGGAATGGTGGCACGACCATGAGTTCCTCTCGCCTTTCCTGTGCAGTGAGCCTCCTCTTGAGATGCGTCGAAACGTCCGGGAATTCTTTCCCGAGGAAGCAGGGAAGGATCCCTCATCTCGAGCTTGGAGGAGGAAACGGAGCTCCTCTGGCGGTTGGCCGGACCCTCGTGCTTCCTCTGGAGTGGAGACGGGTATGTCGGGGAACTTCTTGAGTTTTAGCAAGGGTGTTTAGGACACTTTGGAAGTTCCAGAGTTTAGTTGTGATTACTCTCGAGACGCCGCAGAGAAAATGGGCCTCATCTCGACTGGAGCAGAGAACCTCCTGGATTTTCTCGAGTTGCGGCAGGTACTCTCGACATACGACCGTGACCTCAAGGACAGTGGTAGCAGATGTGTCACGCTTCCCATCCCGGGGATCAAGGGATCTGTGGCTTTCCCTCGAGGCTTTCTCACAGGGCTGTCCCACATGCCACCATGGTGTGAGTGGATCCTCGGCGTGAAATTCGAGGCCAGTGCTGGGAAAACGGGTTCCTCTGAAATGGACTGAGACATCTGGGGGACTCTTGGAATGGTGGCACGACCCTGGAGTTCCTCTTGCCTTTCCTTATTGAGAACCCTTGCCTCTTGAGATGCCATGGGAACGCCGAAAAATCTTTCCTGACTAAGCAGGAGAGGATCCTTCATCTCGGAAACGGGGTTCCTCTGAATGTGGGCGGGACCCTCGTGCTTCCTCTCGTGTGGAGACGGGTATGTCGGGGAACTTCTTGAGTTGCAGCAAGGACCCTTTTTAATTTCCAGAGGTTAGGTGTGATGAGCCTCCAGACACCTCAGAGGAAATGGGCCTCATCCCGCCTGGAGGGGAGAACCTCCTGGATTTTACCCAGTTGCGGCAGGTGCTCTCGAGTTACGACGGGTCTTCAGGGACCCGCTCTGGTGGCCTCAGGAAAGGCGAGTCCCCATGCGAGTTACCAGGGGGCCTTTAGGGATTCCTCTCCCATCGATGCCGGTGCCTAAGACCTTGTGTGGAGTCGGGGGCCAGACCCTGAGGATGCCTCTCCAGTGCTGACATGAATCTTTCCGTACTTCTGGAGTCTCACCAGGGGAGTCAGTCCTCATCTCGTGTGGGGGCATGCACCTGCCATTTCCTCACGACCTGCAGCAGCAGTGTCACGCTTGCCGACGTGTGGATCAAGGGATCTGTCGCTTTCCATTGAGGCTTTCCCACGAGGCTTTCCAACAGGGCTGTCCCACGTGCCACGGTGGTGTGAGTCGATCCTCGGCGTGAACGTCGAGGCAGTGCAGGGAAAACAGTTTCTTCTGGAATGGACTGAGACATCTGGGGGACTCTGGGAATGGTGACACGACCCTGGAGTTCCTCTCGCCTTTCCGGTGGAGAGCGCCCCCTCTTGATATGTGACGGGAACGCCGGGAATTCTTTTCCCAACACGCAGGGAAAGGATCCCTCCTGTCGAGCTAGGAGGCGGAAACAGGGCTCCTCTGGATGTGGCGGGACTCTCGTGCTTCCTCTCGAGTGGAGACGGGTATGTCAGGGAACTTCTTGAGTTGCAGCAAGGGTGTGAAGGGCCCTTTGGAAGGTCCAGAGGTTAGGTGTGATTAGCCTCGAGTCGGCTCTGTGGAAATGGGGCTCATCTTGTCTGGAGGGAAGAACCTCCTGGATTTTCTCGAGTTGTGGCAGGTTCTCTCGACTTATGACGGGGACCTCAGGGACTCGCTCTGGTGGCCTCAGGAAGGCCAGTCCCCATGCGAGTGGCTCGGGGGCCTCTTGGGATTTCACTCCTATCGATGCCGGGGCCTAAGGCCTTGTGTGGAGTCAGTGCAGGAACCTGAGGATTCCTCTCCTTGCTGACATGGATCTTGGGTACTTCTGGAGTCTCCCCAGGGGAGTCAGTCCTCGTCTCGAGTGGGCGCATGCACATGCGCTTACCTCCCGAGCTGTAGCTGCAGTATCTCGCTTCCCTTCTTGTGGAGTAAGGGATCAGGGGCTTTCCCTCGAGTCTTTCCCACGAGGCTTTCCCACGAGGCTTTCCCAAAGGGCTGTCCCACATGCCACCGTTGTGTGAGTCGATCCTCGGCTTGAGAGCCAAGTTAATACAGGGAAAGCAGGTTTCCGTGAAATGGACTGAGACATGTGGGGGACTCTGGGAATGGTGGCACCACCCTGGAGTTCCTCTCTCCTTTCCTGTGGAGAGCGACTCCTCTTGAGACGCTATGGGAACGCCGGGAATTCTTTCCTGACAACGCAGGGAAAGGATCCCTCCTCTCGAGCTAGGAGACGGAAACGGGGCTCCTCTGGATGTGGGCAGGCCTCTCGTGCTTCCTCTCGAGTGGAGAGAGGTATGTCAGGGAACTTCTTGAGTTGCAGCAAGGACGTGAAGGACCCTTTGGAAGTTTCAGAGGTTAGGTGTGATTAGCCTCGAGATGTCTCAGCGGAAATGGGCCTCATCTCTCCTGGAGGGGAGAACCTTCTGGATTTTCTCGAGTTGCGGCAGGTGCTCTCGAATTACGACGGGGACCTCAGGGACCCGCTCTTGTGGTCTCAGGAAAGGCCAGTCCCCATGCGTGTTGCTCGGGGGCCTCTCGGGATTCCTCTCCCGTCGATGCCCGGGCCTAACACCTTGTGTGGAGTCAGTGCCGGAACCTGAGGATTCCTCTCCAGTGCTGACATGGATCTTGGGGTACTAATGGAGTCTCCCTAGTGGAGGCAGTCCTCGTCTCGAGTGGGGGCATGCACGTGCGATTCCCTCCCGAGCTGAAGCAGCAGTGTCACGCTTCCCTTCACGTGGATCAAGGGATCTGTTTCTCTCCCTCGAGGCTTTCCCACGAGGCTTTCCCACGAGGCCTTCCCACAGGGCTGTGCCACGTGCCACCGTGGTGTGAGTCGATCCTCGGCTTGAATGTCGAGGCAGTGCAGGAAAACAGGTTTCCCTGGAATGGAATGTGACATCCGGGGGACTCTGGGAATGGTGGCACGACCCTGCAGTTCCTCTCCCCTTTCCTTTGGAGAGCGCCTCCTCTTGAGATGCGATGGGAATGCCGGGAATTCTTTCCCGACCACGTAGGGAAAGGATCCCTCATCTCGAGCTACGAGCCGGAAACGGAGCTCCTCTGGATGTGGCCGGGACCCTCGTGCTTCCTCTTGAGTGGAGACGGGTATGTCGGGGAACTTCTTGAGTTGCAGCATGACTGTGAAAGACTCTTTAGAAGTTCCAGAGTTCACGTGTGATTAGCCTCGAGACACATCAGTGGAAACGGGCCTCATCTCACCTGCAGGGGAGAACCTCCTGGATTTTACCGAGTTGCGGCAGGTGCTCTCGACTTACGACGGGGACCTCATGGACCCACTCTGGTTACCTCAGGAAAGGCCAGTCCCCATGTGAGTTGCTAGAGGTCCTGTCGCTATTCCTCTCCCGTCGATGCCAGGGCCTAAGACCTTGTGTGGAGTCGGGGCCGGAACCTGAGGATTCCTCTCCAGGGCTGACATGCATCTTGGGGTATTTCTGGAGTCTCCCCAGGGGAGTCAGTTCTCGTCTCGAGTAGGGGCATGCACGTGCGCTTTCCTCCCGTGCTGTAGCAGCAGTGTCACGCTTCCCGTCGCGTGGATTAAGGGATCTGTGGCTTTCCCTCGAGGCTTTCCCACGAGGCTTTCCCACAGGGTTGTCACACGTGCCACCAGGTGTGAGTCGATCCTCAGCGTGAAAGTCGAAGCAGTGCAGGGAAAACAGGATCCTCTGGAATGGACTGAGACATCTGGGGACTCTTGGAATGGTGGCACGACCCATGAGTTCCTCTCGCCTTTCCTGTGCAGTGAGCCTCCTCTTGAGATGCGTCGAAACGTCGGGAATTCTTTCCCGAGGAAGCAGGGAAGGATCCCTCATCTCGAGCTTGGAGGAGGAAACGGAGCTCCTCTGGCGGTTGCCGGACCCTCGTGCTTCCTCTGGAGTGGAGACGGGTATGTCGGGGAACTTCTTGAGTTTTAGCAAGGGTGTTTAGGACACTTTGGAAGTTCCAGAGTTTAGTTGTGATTACTCTCGAGACGCCGCAGAGAAAATGGGCCTCATCTCGACTGGAGCAGAGAACCTCCTGGATTTTCTCGAGTTGCGGCAGGTACTCTCGACATACGACCGTGACCTCAAGGACAGTGTAGCAGATGTGTCACGCTTCCCATCCCGGGGATCAAGGGATCTGTGGCTTTCCCTCGAGGCTTTCTCACAGGGCTGTCCCACATGCCACCATGGTGTGAGTGGATCCTCGGCGTGAAATTCGAGGCAGTGCTGGGAAAACGGGTTCCTCTGAAATGGACTGAGACATCTGGGGGACTCTTGGAATGGTGGCACGACCCTGGAGTTCCTCTTGCCTTTCCTATTGAGAACCCTTGCTCTTGAGATGCCATGGGAACGCCGAAAAATCTTTCCTGACTAAGCAGGAGAGGATCCTTCATCTCGGAAACGGGGTTCCTCTGAATGTGGGCGGGACCCTCGTGCTTCCTCTCGTGTGGAGACGGGTATGTCGGGGAACTTCTTGAGTTGCAGCAAGGACCCTTTTTAATTTCCAGAGGTTAGGTGTGATGAGCCTCCAGACACCTCAGAGGAAATGGGCCTCATCCCGCCTGGAGGGGAGAACCTCCTGGATTTTACCCAGTTGCGGCAGGTGCTCTCGAGTTACGACGGGTCTTCAGGGACCCGCTCTGGTGGCCTCAGGAAAGGCCGAGTCCCCATGCGAGTTACCAGGGGGCCTTTAGGGATTCCTCTCCCATCGATGCCGGTGCCTAAGACCTTGTGTGGAGTCGGGGCCAGACCCTGAGGATGCCTCTCCAGTGCTGACATGAATCTTTCCGTACTTCTGGAGTCTCACCAGGGGAGTCAGTCCTCATCTCGTGTGGGGGCATGCACCTGCCATTTCCTCACGACCTGCAGCAGCAGTGTCACGCTTGCCGACGTGTGGATCAAGGGATCTGTCGCTTTCCATTGAGGCTTTCCCACGAGGCTTTCCAACAGGGCTGTCCCACGTGCCACGGTGGTGTGAGTCGATCCTCGGCGTGAACGTCGAGGCAGTGCAGGGAAAACAGTTTCTTCTGGAATGGACTTAGACATCTGGGGGACTCTTGGAATGCTGGCAAGGCCCTGGAGTTCCTCTCGTCTTTCCTGTGGAGAGCGCCTCCTCTTGAGATGCGACGGGAAGGCCGGGAATTCTTTCCCGACGACGAAGGGAAAGGATCCCTCTTCTCGAGCTACGAGGCGGAAACGGGGCTCGCTGGATATGGGCGGGAACCTCGTCCTTCCTCTCGAGTGGATATGGGTATGTCGGAGAACTTCTTGACTTGCAGCAAGGGTGTGAAGGACCCTTTGGAAGTTCCAGAGGTTAGGTGTGATTAGCCTCGAGACGCCTCAGCGGAAATGGGCCTCATCTCGCCTGGAGGGGAGAACCTCCTGGATTTTCTCGAGTTCGCGGCAGGTGCTCTCGAGTTACGACGGAGACCTCAGGGACCCGCTCTGGTGACCTCAGGAAAGGCCAGTCCCCATGCGAGGTGCTAGGGGGCCTCTCAGGATTCCTCTCCGGTCGATGCCGGGGCCTAAGACCTTGTGTGGAGTCGGGGACCAGAACCTGAGGATTCCTCTGCAGTGCTGACATGGATCTTGGCGTACTTCTGGAGTCTCCCAAGCTTGCGTCAGTCCTCGGCTCGAGTGGGGTCATGCACGTGCGCTTTCCTCCCGAGCGGTAGCAGCAGTGTCACGCTTCCCTTCTCGTGGATCAAGGAATCTGTGGCTTTCCCTGGAGTCTTTCCCATGAGGCTTTCCCACAAGGCTATTCCACTTGCCACCATGGTGTGAGTCGATCCTCGGCGTGAAAGTCGAACCAGTGCAGGGAAAACAGGAACCTCCTTCCCCACAGTAGGGGATACACTGTCCCCTTGGGCGGGTATCTCCAGGGCACTCGCGCTGGGGGGTTGCCCGCGGAGGTGCGGGCCTCAGGCTCCACGTGAGAAAAGCCCCAAATGGCATTAGCTGCCAGTCCAGACGCTGGCCCCTCAGGTCTCTGGCCGGAGCCTTGGGCTCCAGGCAACTCAAAACCCTCGGGGGTGGCACTCTGGGACTGCTGTAGGGAAAGGATGCCAAGAGCCCACGGAGGAGTTGGGGAGGGGGCATGGGGAAACGGAGGCGAGGACAGCGAGGGATCTAGGTGGAGGCGCTGGAGAGAGCGTCTGGTGTCCCGGAATGCCTCGGAGGAGCCAGCGGGGGACAGTCGAGGACCAGGGACCTGTGGAATGTGAAAAGGCGGGAAATCTCAGAGCAAGGCAGGCTGGGAAAGGGGGCGTTGGTGGCCAATTCAAAGGGACCTAGGGGCGTTTCCTGGGCGGTGAGTTCCCTTGGCACTGCTGAGGGCCCCTGACTTGATCCACTCGGGGTTGAACCCACCCCCCGCTGCGAGGGAGGGCCACAAACCAAAGCCCCCGAACTGCCCGCCCACCCCAACGGGGATCTTGGCGGTCCAGGGCACAGCCGTGCCCGGGAAAAAGCCCACTCGCTCCACGGGACTCCGTCCAGGGTCTCTGCTTGGAAAGAGGCCAGGGGCGGCCCCCTCCATCTACCCACCCAAACCCTATTGACGTCAATGGTGGCGGAGACGCCTCCCGTTCTCCAGAGTCCTGAGCTGCTGGGTCCCGCCCACTCAGCCAGCAGTCTGCAGCGTGCCCGTGTGCCTCTCCCACCATGGCTTCGTCCGGCTCCTCCAGCACCTCAAGCGGTACGTTTGCCCTCGGTCCCTGTGGTCGGATCACATCTCAGGGGATTTGCGGGTGGCCTGGGCAAGGGCTCTCGGCCAATGTGTTGACCCCCCTCCCACCCGAGAACGGCTGGGACCCATCGGCCAGGCCCAGGGTTCCGAGGCGTCAGGTGTGCCCAAAATTCGTCGGGGCGTGGCATCGTCGTTCATCTTGCTCCTTTGGCCACACACATGGCTTCTCCGTTCTCTTTTCTGGGAAGACAGTGTTGTTTCAGGGGGCGTGCTGCGGGGGGCGGGGGCCGGGGTTGGGGGTGGTGGAGCGGTGTGCTTTGCTGGGATGAGGCCCTTTATCCTCACATCTTTCATGTGGGAATGGGAGTCGGGGGAGCTCTGTGGCCTTGCTGCCTTCAGTGGCTTCCTCTGCCACAGGGGCCTAGTGGCTTCTGCCTTTTGTCAGGCGTTACGGGGTTGGGGCGTCGCTTTGGTGGCCTTGGCCTTTGCCTTGGCCTGGGCCTTGGCCTTGCCCTTGGCGTTGCTGTTGCCCTTGCCTTGGTCTTGGCTTGCCCTTGACCTGCCTTGAACTTGAACTTGACCTTGACCTTGACCTTGACCTTGAACTTGGGCTTGACCTTGAACTTGAAATTGAACTTGACCTTGACGACCTTGAACTTGAACTTGTGCTTGACCTTGAACTTCAACTTGAACTTGACCTTGAACTTGAACTTGAACTTGAACTTCAACTTCAACTTGACCTTGACCTTGAATTGAACTTTGAACTTGAACTTGACCTGAGTTGAACTTGAACTTGACCTTGAACTTGATACTTGAACTTACTTGACCTTGAACTTGAACTTGAACTTGAACTTGACCTTGAACCTTGCACTTGAACTTGCAACTTGAACTTGAACTGACCTTGAACTTGAACTTGAACTTGAACTTGAACTTGAACTTGACCTGACCTTGAACTTGACCTTGAACTTGACCTTGAACTTGAACTTCAACTTGAACTTGACCTTGACCTGACCTTGACACTTGAACTTGAACTTGACCTTGAACTTGAACTTCAACTTGAACTTGTCTCTGACCTTGAACTTGAACTTGAACTTGACCTTGACCTTGAACTTGAACTTGAACTTGACCTTGACCTTGGACCTGTGGACTTGACCCTGAACTTGACCTTGACCTTGAAGTTGACCTGAACTTGAACTTAAACTTCACCTTGATCTTGAGCTTGAACTTGAACTTGAACTTGACCTTGACCTTAAACTTGAACTTGACCTTGAACTTGAACTTGACCTTGACTTTGACCAACAACGGGAGACCTCGAGATTTGCTCAGAGCACCGGAGGTCCAGAAGCAGGGCCCTGTATCTCCCCTTCCCTTTGTGATCATTGCAAAGACATTCCTAGCTGATAGCGGGAGTGCCCTGAAGAAGCAAGCAGTGGGAGTGTGTTTGACACGACTGTGTGCCTTCCTGGCCTCAGCTCCACAAGGGCCTTTCCTCTCGAAGTAGGCCCCATGTCCCTTGGGGAGGGTGTCATGCCTCTTTTCTCCTCACTGCCAAAGGG
>NW_017217344.1:0-12593 GCF_001704415.2 Capra hircus | reverse complement strand
CTTGGGGTACTTCTGGAGTCTCCACAGGGGAGTCAGTCGTAGTCTCGAGTGGGGGCATGCACGTGCGATTTCCTCCAGAGCTGTAGCAGCAGTGTCACGCTTCCTTTCGCGTGATCAAGGGATCTATTGGCTTTCCCTAGAGACTTTCCCACGAGGCTTTCCCACGGGCTTTCCCACGAGGCTTTCCCACAGGGCTGTCCCACGTGCCACCGTGGTGTGAGTCGATCCTCGGCTAGAAAGTCAAGGCAGTGCAGGGAAAACAGGTTTTCCTGGAATGGACTGAGACATCTGGGGGACTCTGCGAATGGTGGCACGACCCTTGAGTTCCTCTCGCCTTTCCTGTGGAGAGCGCCTCATCTTGAGATGCGACGGGAACGCCGGGAATTCATTACCAACCACACAGGGAAAGGATCCCTCCTCTCGAGCTACGAGGCGGACACGGGGCTCCTCTGGATGTGAGCGGAGCTCTTGTGCTTCCTCTCGAGTGGAGACGGGTATGTCATGGAAATTCTTGAGTTGCAGCAAGGGTGTGAAGGACCCTTTGGAAGTTCCAGAGATTAGGTGTGATTAGCCTCGAGACGCCTCAGCGAAATGGGCCTCATCTCGCCTGGAGGGCAGAACCTCCTGGATTTTCTCGAGTTGCGGCAGGTGCTCTCGACTTACGACAGGGACCTCAGGGACCCGCTCTGGTGGCCTCAGGAAAGGCCAGTCCCATGCGATTTGCTCGGGGGCCGCTCGGGATTCCTCTCCCATCGATGCCGGGCCTAAGACCTTGTGTGGAGTCGGTGTCGGAAACTGAGAATTCCCCTGCAGTGCTGACATCGCTCTTGGGGTACTTCTGAAGTCTCCCCAGGGGAGTGAGTCCTCGTCTCTAGTCGGGGGTATGCACGTGCGCTTTCCTCCCTGAGCTGTAGCAGCAGTGTCACGCTTCCCTTCCCGTGGATCATAGGGATCTGTGGCTTTCCCTCGAGGCTTTCCCACCGAGGCTTTCCAACGAGGCTTTCCCCACAGTGATGTCCCACGTGCCACCGCGGTGTGCAGTCGATCCTCGGCTTTGAAAGTCGAGGCAGTGCCGGGGAAACAGGCTTCCCTGGAATGGACTGAAACATCTGGGGGACTCTGGGAATGGAGGACACGACCCTGGAGTTCCTCTCGCCTTTCCTGTGGAGAGCGCCCCCTCTTGATATGTGACGCGAACGCCGGGAATTCTTTCCCGAACACGCAGGGAAAGGATCCTCCTGTCGAGCTAGGAGGCGGAAACAGGGGCTCCTCTGGATGTGGGCGGGACTCTCGTGCTTCCTCTCGAGTGGAGACGGGTTATGTCAGGGAACTTCTTGAGTTGCAGCAAGGGTGTGAAGGACCCTTTGGAAGGTCCAGAGGTTAGGTGTGATTAGCCTCGAGTCGCCTCTGCGGAAATGGGCCTCATCTCAGTCTGGAGGGAAGAACCTCCTGGATTTTCTCGAGTTGTGGCAGGTTCTCTCGACTTATGACGGGGACCTCAGGGACTCCGCTCTGGTGGCCTCAGGAAGGCCAGTCCCCATGCGAGTGGCTCGGGGCCTCTCGGGATTTCACTCTCCCATCGATGCAGGGGCCTAAGGCCTTGTGTGGAGTCGGTGCAGGAACCTGAGGATTCCTCTCCTTGCTGACATGGATCTTGGGTACTTCTGGAGTCTCCCCAGGGGAGTCAGTCCTCGTCTCGAGTGGGCGCATGCACATGCGCTTACCTCCCGAGCTGTAGCTGCAGTATCTCGCTTCCCTTCTTGTGGAGTAAGGATCTGTGGCTTTCCCTCGAGTCTTTACCACGAGGCTTTCCCACGAGGCTTTCCCAAAGGGCTGTCCCACATGCCACCATTGTGTGAGTCGATCCTCGGCTTGAAGAGTCAAGGCAATGCAGGGAAAACAGGTTTCCGTGAAATGGACTGAGACATGTGGGGGACTCTGGGAATGGTGGCACCACCCTGGAGTTCCTCTCGCCTTTCCTGTGGAGAGCGACTCCTCTTGAGACGCTATGGGAACGCCGGGAATTCTTTCCCGACAACGCAGGGAAAGGATCCCTCCTCTCGAGCTAGGAGACGGAAACGGGGCTCCTCTGGATGTGGGCAGGCCTCTCGTGCTTCCTCTCGAGTGGAGACAGGTTATGTCAGGGAACTTCTTGAGTTGCAGCAAGGACGTGAAGGACCCTTTGGAAGTTCCAGAGGTCAGGTGTGATAAGCCTTGAGTCGCCTCTGCGGAAATGGGCCTCATCTCGCCTGGAGGGGAGAACCTCCTGGATTTTCTCGAGTTGCGGCAGGTGCTCTCGACTTACGACAGGGACCTCAGAGACCCGCTCTGGTGGCCTCAGGAAACACCAGTCCCCATGCGAGTTACTCAGGGCCCTCTCGGGGTTCCTCTCCCGTCGATGCCAGGGCCTAAGACCTTGTGTGGAGTCGGTGCCGGAACCTGAGGATTCCTTTGCAGTGCTGACAAGGATCTTGGGGTACTTCTCCAGTCTCCCCACGGGAGTCAGTCCTCATCTCGAGTGGGGGCATGCACGTGCGCTTTCCTCCCGAGCTGTAGCAGCAGTGTCACGCTTCCCTTCGCGTGGATCAAGGTATCTGCGGCTTTCCCTCGAGGCTTTCCCACGAGTCTTTTCCACGAGGCTTTCCCACGAGACTTTCCCAAAGGGCTGTCCCACGTGCCACCGTGTTGTGTGTCGATCCTAGGCTAGAAAGTTGAGGCAGTGCAGGAGAAACAGGTTTCCATGGAATGGACTGAGACATCTGGGGGCCTCTGGGAATGGGTGCACGAATCTGGAGTTCCTCTCGCCTTTCCTGTGGAGAGCGCCTCCTCTTGAGATGAGACGGGAACTCCGGGAATACTTGACCGACCACTCAGTGAAAGGATCCCTCCTCTCGAGCTAGGAGGCAGTAACGGGGCTCCTCTGGATGTGGGCGGGACTCTCGGGCTTCCTCTCGAGTGGAGACGGGTATGTGGGGGAGCTTCTTGAGTTGCAGCAAGGGCGTGAAGGACCCTTTGTAAGTTCCATAGGTTAGGTGTGATTAGCCTCGAGACGCCTCAGCGGTAATGGGACCTCATCTCGCCTGGAGGGTAGAACCTCCTGGATTTTCTCGAGTTGCGGCAGGTGCCCTCGACTTACGACGGGGACCTCAGGGACCCGCTCTGGTGCCCTCAGGAAAGGCCAGGCCCCATGCGAGTTGCTCGAGGGCCTCTCGGGATTCCTCTCCCGTCTATGCCGGGGCCTAAGACCTTGTGTGGAGTCGGTGCCAGAACCTGAGGATTCCTCTCCGGTGCTGACATGGATCTTTGGGTACTTCTGAGGTCTCCCCGGGGGAGTCAGTCCTCGTCTCGAGGGGAGGCATGCACGTGGGCTTTCCTCCCGAGCTGTAGCAGCAATGTCACGCTTTCCTTCACGTGGATCAAGGGATCTGTGGCTTTCCCTCGAGGCTTTCACACGAGGCTTTCCCAAGAAGCTTTCCCACAGGGCTGTCCCACGTGCCACCGTGGTGTGAGTCGATCCTCGGCTAGAAAGTCGAGGCAGTGCAGGGAAACAGGTTTCCGTGGAATGGACTGAGACATCTGGGGGACTCTGCGAATGGTGGCACGACACTGGAGTTCCTCTCGCCTTTCCTGTGGAGAGCGCCTCCTCTTGAATTGCGATGGGAACTCGGTGAATTCTTTCCAGACAACGCACGGAAAGGATCCCACCTCTGGAGCTAAGAGGCAGAAATGGGGCTCCTCTGGATGTGGGTGGAACTCTCGTGCTTCCTCTCGAGTGCAGACGGATATGTCGGAGAACTTCTTGAGTTGCAGCAAGGGTGTGAAGGACCCTTTGGAAGTTCCAGTTGTTAGAATTGATTAGCCTCGAGACGCCTCAGCGGAAATGGGCCTCATCTCGCCTGGAGGGGAGAACCTCCTGTATTTTCTCGAGTTGGGGCAGGTGCTCTCGACTTACGACGGGGACATCAGGGACCTGCTTTAGTGGCCTCAGGAAAGGCCAGTCCTGTTGCGAGTTGCTCGGGGGCCTCTCAGGATTCCTCTCCCGTCGATGCCGGGGCCTAAGATCTTGTGTGCAGTTGGTGCCGGAACCTGAGGAATCCTCTCCAGTGCTGACATGGATCTTGGGGTACTTCTGGAGTCTCCACAGGGGAGTCAGTCCTCCTCTCGAGTGGGGGCATGCACGTGCGCTTTCCTCCCGAGCTGTAGCAGCAGTGTCACGCTTCCCTTCGCGTGGATCAAGGGATCTGTGGCTTTCCCTCGAGGCTTTCCCACGAGGCTTTCCCACGAGGCTTTCCCACAGGGCTGTCCCACGTGCCACCGTGGAATGAGTCGATCCTCGGCTTGAAAGTCGACGCAGCGCTGGGAAAACAGGTTTCCCTGGAATGGACTGAGACATCTGGAGGACTCTGGGATTGGTGGCACGACCCTGGAGTTCCTCTCCCCTTTCCTGTGGAGAGCGCCTCCTCTTGAGATGCGACGGAAATGCCGGGAATTCTTTCCCGACCACGCAGGGAAAGGATCCCTCCTCTCGAGCTAGGAGGCGGAAACGGGGCTCCTCTGGATGTGGGCGGGACTCTCGTGCTTCCTCTCGAGTGGAGACGGTTATGTCGGGGAACTTCTTGAGTTGCAGCAAGGGTGTGAAGGACCCTTTGTAAGTTCCAGAGGTTAGGTGTGATTAGCCTCGAGACACCTCAGCGAAAATGGGCCTCATCTCACCTGGATGGGAGAACCTCGTGGATTTTCTCGAGTTGCGGCAGGTGCTCTCGAATTACGACGGGGACCTCAGGGACCCGCTCTGGTGGCCTCAGGAAAGGCCAGTCCCCATGCGAGATGCTCGGGGACCTCTCGGGATTCCTCTCCCGTCGATGCAGGGGCCTAAGATATTGTGTGGAGTGGGTGCCGGAACCTCAGGATTCCTCTCCAGTGCTTATGTGGATCTTGGGGTACTTCTGGTGTCTCCCCAGGGGAGTCAGTCCTCGTCTCGAGTGGGTACACGCACGTGCGCTTTCCTCCCGAGCTGTAGCAGCAGTGTCATGATTCCCTTCGCGTGGATCCAAGGATCAGGGGCTTTCCCTCGAGGCTTTCCCACGAGGCTTTCCCACGAGGCTTTCCCACAGGGCTGTCCCACGTGCCACCGTGGTGTGAGTCGATCCTCGGCTTGAAAGTCGAGGCAGTGCACGGAAAACAGGTTTCCCTGCAATTGACTGAGACATCTGGTTGACTCTGGGAATGGTGGCACGACTCTGGAGTTCTTCTCGCCTTTCCTGTGGAGATCGCCTCCTCTTGAGATGCGTCGGGAACGCCGGGAATTCTTTCCCGACCACGCAGGGAAAGGATCCCTCCTCTCAAGCTAGGAGGCTGAAACGTGGCTCCTCTGGATGTGGCCGGGACTCTCGTGCTTCCTCTCAAGTGGAGACGGTTATGTCGGGGAACTTCTTGAGTTGCAGCAAGGGTGTGAAGGACCCTTTGGAAGTTTCGGTTGTTAGAATTGATTAGCCTCGAGACGCCTCAGCGGAAATGGGCCTCATCTCGCCTGGAGGTGAGAACCTCCTGTATTTTCTCGAGTTGCGGCAGGTTCTCTCGACTTACGACGGGGACCTCAGGGACCCGCTTTAGTGGCCTAAGGAAAGGCCAGTCGCCATGCGAGTTGCTCGGGGGCCTCTCAGGATTCCTCTCCCGTCGATGCCGGGGCCTAAGATCTTGTGTGGAGTTGGTGCCGGAACCTGAGGAATCCTCTCCGGTGCTGACATGGATCTTGGGGTACTTCTGGAGTCTCCCCAGGGGAGTCAGTCCTCGTCTCGAGATGGGGCATGCACGTGCGCTTTCCTCCCGTGCTTTAGCAGCAGTGTCACGCTTCCCGTCGCGTGGATTAAGGGATCTGTGGCTTTCCCTCGAGGCTTTCCCACGAGGCTTTCCCACAGGGTTGTCACACGTGCCACCAGGTGTGAGTCGATCCTCAGCGTGAAAGTCGAAGCAGTGCAGGGAAAACAGGATCCTCTGGAATGGACTGAGACATCTGGGGGACTCTTGGAATGGTGGCACGACCCATGAGTTCCTCTCGCCTTTCCTGTGCAGCGCGCCTCCTCTTGAGATGCGTCGAAACGTCGGGAATTCTTTCCCGAGGAAGCAGGGAAGGATCCCTCATCTCGAGCTTGGAGGAGGAAACGGAGCTCCTCTGGCGGTTGCCGGACCCTCGTGCTTCCTCTGGAGTGGAGACGGGTATGTCGGGGAACTTCTTGAGTTTTAGCAAGGGTGTTTAGGACACTTTGGAAGTTCCAGAGTTTAGTTGTGATTACTCTCGAGACGCCGCAGAGAAAATGGGCCTCATCTCGACTGGAGCAGAGAACCTCCTGGATTTTCTCGAGTTGCGGCAGGTACTCTCCACATACGACCGTGACCTCAGGGACAGTGTAGCAGATGTGTCACGCTTCCCGTCGCGGGGAATCAAGGGATCTGTGGCTTTCCCTCGAGGCTTTCTCACAGGGCTGTCCCACATGCCACCATGGTGTGAGTGGATCCTCGGCGTGAAAGTCGAGGCAGTGCTGGGAAAACGGGTTCCTCTGAAATGGACTGAGACATCTGGGGGACTCTTGAAATGGTGGCACGACCCTGGAGTTCCTCTTGCCTTTCCTATTGAGAACCCTTGCTCTTGAGATGCCATGGGAACGCCGAAAAATCTTTCCTGACTAAGCAGGATAGGATCCTTCATCTCGGAAACGGGGTTCCTCTGAATGTGGGCGGGACCCTGGTGCTTCCTCTCGTGTGGAGACGGGTATGTCGGGGAACTTCTTGAGTTTCAGCAAGGACCCTTTTTAATTTCCAGAGGTTAGGTGTGATGAGCCTCCAGACACCTCAGAGGAAATGGGCCTCATTCCGCCTTTAGGGGAGAACCTCCTGGATTTTACCCAGTTGCGGCAGGTGCTCTCGAGTTACGACGGGTCCTCAGGGACCCGCTCTGGTGGCCTCAGGAAAGGCCAGTCCCCATGCGAGTTACCAGGGGCCTTTAGGGATTCCTCTCCCATCGATGCCGGTGCCTAAGACCTTGTGTGGAGTCGGGGCCAGACCCTGAGGATGCCTCTCCAGTGCTGACATGAATCTTTCCGTACTTCTGGAGTCTCACCAGGGGCGTCAGTCCTCATGTCGTGTGGGGGCATGCACCTGCCATTTCCTCACGACCTGCAGCAGCAGTGTCACGCTTGCCGACGTGTGGATCAAGGGATCTGTCGCTTTCCATTGAGGCTTTCCCACGAGGCTTTCCAACAGGGCTGTCCCACGTGCCACGGTGGTGTGAGTCGATCCTCGGCGTGAACGTCGAGGCAGTGCAGGGAAAACAGTTTCTTCTGGAATGGACTTAGACATCTGGGGGACTCTTGGAATGCTGGCAAGGCCCTGGAGTTCCTCTCGTCTTTCCTGTGGAGAGCGCCTCCTCTTGAGATGCGACAGGAAGGCCGGGAATTCTTTCCCGACGACGAAGGGAAAGGATCCCTCTTCTCGAGCTACGAGGCGGAAACGGGGCTCCTCTGGATGTGGGCGGGACTCTCGTGCTTCCTCTCGAGTGGAGACGGGTATGTCGGGGAACTTCTTGAGTTGCAGCAAGGGTGTGAAGGACCCTTTGGAAGTTCCAGAGGTCAGGTGTGATAAGCCTCGAGTCGCCTCTGCGGAAATGGGCCTCATCTCGCCTGGAGGGGAGAACCTCCTGGATTTTCTCGAGTTGCGGCAGGTGCTCTCGACTTACGACAGGGACCTCAGAGACCCGCTCTGGTGGCCTCAGGAAACACCAGTCCCCATGCGAGTTACTCAGGGCCCTCTCGGGGTTCCTCTCCCGTCGATGCCAGGGCCTAAGACCTTGTTTGGTGTCGGTGCCGGAACCTGAGGATTCCTTTGCAGTGCTGACAAGGATCTTGGGGTACTTCTCCAGTCTCCCCACGGGAGTCAGTCCTCATCTCGAGTGGGGGCATGCACGTGCGCTTTCCTCCCGAGCTGTAGCAGCAGGGTCACGCTTCCCTTCGCGTGGATCAAGGTATCTGCGGCTTTCCCTCGAGGCTTTCCCACGAGTCTTTTCCACGAGGCTTTCCCACGAGACTTTCCGAAAGGGCTGTCCCACGTGCCACCGTGTTGTGTGTCGATCCTAGGCTAGAAAGTTGAGGCAGTGCAGGAGAAACAGGTTTCCATGGAATGGACTGAGACATCTTGGGGCCTCTGGGAATGGGTGCACGAACCTGGAGTTCCTCTCGCCTTTCCTGTGGAGAGCGCCTCCTCTTGAGATGAGACGGGAACTCCGGGAATACTTGACCGACCACTCAGTGAAAGGATCCCTTCTCTCGAGTTAGGAGGCAGTAACGGGGCTCCTCTGGATGTGGGCGGGACTCTCGGGCTTCCTCTCGAGTGGAGACGGGTATGTGGGGGAGCTTCTTGAGTTGCAGCAAGGGCGTGAAGGACCCTTTGTAAGTTCCATAGGTTAGGTGTGATTAGCCTCGAGACGCCTCAGCGGTAATGGGCCTCATCTCGCCTGGAGGGTAGAACCTCCTGGATTTTCTCGAGTTGCGGCAGGTGCCCTCGACTTACGACGGGGACCTCAGGGACCCGCTCTGGTGTCCTCAGGAAAGGCCAGGCCCATGGCGAGTTGCTCGGGGGCCTCTCGGGATTCCTCTCCCGTCTATGCCGGGGCCTAAGACCTTGTGTGGAGTCGGTGCCAGAACCTGAGGATTCCTCTCCGGTGCTGACATGGATCTTGGGGTACTTCTGAGGTCTCCCCGGGGGAGTCAGTCCTCGACTCGAGGGGAGGCATGTACGTGGGCTTTCCTCCCGAGCTGTAGCAGCAATGTCACGCTTTCCTTCACGTGGATCAAGGGATCTGTGGCTTTCCCTCGAGGCTTTCACACGAGGCTTTCCCAAGAAGCTTTCCCACAGGGCTGTCCCACGTGCCACCGTGGTGTGAGTCGATCCTCGGCTAGAAAGTCGAGGCAGTGCAGGGAAACAGGTTTCCCTGGAATGGACTGAGACATCTGGGGGACTCTGCGAATGGTGGCACGACACTGGAATTCCTCTCGCCTTTCCTGTGGAGAGCGCCTCCTCTTGAATTGCGACGGGAACTCGGTGAATTCTTTCCAGACAACGCACGGAAAGGATCCCACCTCTGGAGCTAAGAGGCAGAAATGGGGCTCCTCTGGATGTGGGTGGGACTACTCGTGCTTCCTCTCGAGTGCAGACGGGTATGTCGGAGAACTTGTTGAGTTGCAGCAAGGGTGTGAAGGACCCTTTGGAAGTTCCAGAGGTTAGGTGTGATTAGCCTCAAGACGCCTCAGCGGAAATGGGCCTCATCTTGCCTGGAGGGGAGAACCTCCTGGATTTTCTCGAGTTGCGGGAGGTGCTCTCGACTTATGACGGGGACCTCAGGGACCCGCTCTGGTGGACTCAGTAAAGGCCAGTCCACATGCGCGTTGCTCAGGGGCCTCTCGTGATTCCTCTCCCGTCGATACCGGGGCCTAAGACCTTGTGTGGGGTGGGTTCCGGAACCTGAGGATTCCTCTCCAGTGCTGACATGGATCTTGGGGTACTTCTGGAGTCTCCCCTGGGGAGTTAGTCCTCGTCTCGAGTGGGGGCATGCACGTGCGCTTTCCTCCCGAGCTGTAGCAGCAGTGTCACCCTTCCCGTCGCGTGGATCAAGGGATCTGTGCCTTTCCCTCGAGGCGTTCCCACGAGGCTTTCCCACGAGGCTTTCCCACAGGATTGTCCCACGTACCACCGTGGTGTGAGTCGATCCTCGACTTGAACGTCGAGGCAGTGCAGGAAAAACAGGTTTCCCTGGAATGGACGGAGACATCTGGTTGACTCTGGGAATGGTGGCACGACCCTGGAGTTCCTTTCGCCTTTCCTGTGGAGATCGCCTCCTCTTGAGATGCGACGGGAACGCCGGGAATTCTTTCCCGACCACGCAGGGAAAGGATCCCACCTCTCGAGTTAGGAGACGGAATCGGGGCTCCTCTGGATGTGGGCCGGGACTCTCGTGCTTCCTCTCGAGTGGAGATGGGTATGTCGGGGAACTTCTTGAGTTGCAGCAATGGTGTGAAGGACCATTTGGAAGTTCCAGATGTTAGAATTGATTAGCCTGGAGACGCTTCAGCGGAAATGGGCCTCATCTCGCCTGGAGGGGAGAACCTAATGGATTTTCTCCAGTTGCGGCAGGTGCTCTCGACTTACGACGGGGACCTCAGGGACCCGCTCTGGTGGCCTCAGGAAAGGCCAGTCCCCATGCGAGTTGCTCAGGGGCCTCTCGGGATTCCTCTCCCGTCGATGCCGGGGCCTAAGACCTTGTGTGGAATCGGTGCCGGAACCTGAGCCTTCCTCTCCAGTGCTGACATGGATCTTGGGGTACTTCCGGAGTCTCCCCAGGGGAGTCAGTCCTCCTCTCGAGTGGCGGCATGCACGTGTGCTTTCCTCCCTAGCTCTAGCAGCAGTGTCTTGCTTCCCTTCGCGTGGATCAAGGGATCTGTGGCATTCCCTCGAGGCTTTCCCACGAGGCTTGCCCTTGAGTCTTTCCCACAGGGCTGTCCTACGTTGCACCGTGGTGTGTGTCGATCCTCCGCTTGAAAGTCGAGGCAGTGCAGGGAAAACAGGTTTCCCTGGAATGGACGCAGACATCTGGGGGACTCTGGGAAAGGTGGCACGACCCTGGAGTTCCTCTCGCCTTTCCTGTGGAGAGCGCCTCCTCTTGAGATGCGACGGGAACGCCGGGAATTCTTTCCCGACCACGCAGGGAAAGGATCCCTCCTCTCAAGCTAGGAGGCGGAAACGGGGCTCATCTGGATGTGGCCGGGACTCTCGTGCTTCCTCTGAAGTGGAGACGGGTATGTCGGGGAACTTCTTGAGTTGCAGCAAGGGTGTGAAGGACACTTTGGAAGTTTCAGATGTTAGAACTGATTAGCCTCGGGACGCCTCAGCGGAAATGGGCCTCATCTCGCCCTGGAGGGAGAACCTCCTGGATTTTCTCGAGTTGCGACAAGTGCTCTCGGCTTACGACGGGGACCTCAGGGACCCGCTCTAGTGGCCTCAGGAAAGGCCAGTCCCCATGCGAGTTGCTCGGGGGCCTCTCAGGATTCCTCTCCCGTCGATGCCGGGGCCTAAGATCTTGTGTGGAGTCGGTGCCGGAACCTGAGGATTCCTCTCCAGTGCTGACATGGATCTTGGGGTACTTCTGGAGTCTCCCCAGGGGAGTCAGTCCTCGTCTCGAGAGCGGGCATACACGTGCGCTTTCCTCCCGAGCTGTAGCAGCAGTGTCACGCTTCCCTTCGCGTGGATCAACGGATCTGTGTCTTTCCCTCGAGGCTTTCCCACGAGGCTTTCCCACGAGGTTTTCCCACGAGTCTTTCCCACGAGGCTTTCCCACAGGGCTGTCCCACGTGCCACCGTGGATGTGAGTCGATCCTCGGCTTTGAAAGTCGACGCAGTGCTGAGAAAACAGGTTTCCCTGGAATGGACTGAGACATCTGTTTGACTCTGGGAATGGTGGCACGACCCTGGAGTTCCTCTCGCCTCCCCTGTGGAGAGCGCCTCCTCTTGAGATGCGTACGGGAACGCCGGGAAATCTTTCCCGACCACGCAGGGAAAGGATCCTTCCTCTCAAGCTAGGAGGCGGAAATCGGGGCTCCTCTGGATGTGCCGGGACTCTCGTGCTTCCTCTCGAGTGGAGACCGGTATGTCGGGGAACTTCTGAGTTGCAGCAAGGGTGTGAAAGGACCCCTTTTGTAAGTTCTAGAGGTTAGGTGTGATTTAGCCTCGAAACGCCTCAGCGAAAATGGGCCTCATCTCGCCTGGATGGGAGAACCTCCTGGATTTTCTCGAGTTGCGGCAGGTGCTCTCGACTTACGATGGGACCGCAGGACCCCCTCTGGTAGCCTCAGGAAAGGCCAGTCCCCATGCGAGTTGTTCGGTGGCCTCTCGGATTCCTCTCCCTTCGATGCCGGGGCAAAGATCTTGTGTGGAGTGGGTGCCGCAAGCTGAGGATTCCTCTCCAGTGCTGACATGGATCTTGGGGTACTTCTGGAGTCTCCCCTGGGGAGTCAGTCCTCGTCTCGAGTGGGGCATGCACGTGCGCTTTCCTCCCGTGCTGTAGCAGCAGTGTCACCCTTCCCTTCGCGTGGATCAAGGGATCTGTGGCTTTCCTCGAGGCTTTCCCACGAGGCTTTCCCACAGGGCTGCCCCACGTGCCACTGTGGTGTGAGTCGATCCTCGGCTTGAAAGTCGAGGCAGTGCAGGGAAACCAGGTCCCTGGAATGGACTGAGACATCTGAGGGTCTCTGGCAATGGTGGCATGAACCTGGAGTTCCTCTCGCTTTTCCTGTGGAGCGCGCCTCCTCTTGAGATGCGACGGGAACGCCGCGAATTCTTTCCCCACCACGCAGCAGGAAAGGATCAAACCTCTCGAGCTAGGATGCGGAAACGTGGCTCCTCTTGATGTGGCGGGACTTTCCCTGCTTCCTCTCGAGTGGAGACGGGTATGTCGGGGAACTTCTTGAGTTGCAGCAAGGGTGTGAAAGACCCTTTGGAAGTTCCAGAGGTAAGGTGTGATTAGCCTCGAGATACCTCAGCGGAAATGG
>NW_017217343.1:0-12593 GCF_001704415.2 Capra hircus | reverse complement strand
AGCCCACCGCTGTGTCCTGGGTCTATTGGAGTACCGGGTCTATTGGACCCCAGCATGGCACCCGACCCCCTCAGACACACTCCCGCAGCCTCCTTCCCCATGGGCAGGACTGTTCTGACCTAGGAATGTGTTCCCAAGGCTCAGAAAATGCAGGGAGACACACGGCCCTGACTCTGGAACTGAGGCCGTTGGAGCAGGCCTGGAGGTCTGACGTCTGAGACGCCAAACACTTGCTGCAAGATACAGGTGTGAAAACACACTCTCTGGGGCTGCCTTTCCTTCCTCCAAGGAAGAGAGCTTTTCCAGTCTCCTCCGTGCTGAGTCATACAAGGCTGGAAAGGTCTGGCTTAGAGGGCATTCTCAGCGCAATGGCCCCTGAGGCCCTGCACCCAGGGAGGATCCTACCCTCCCAGGGGAAGTCAAAGCAACCTCCAAACAGCTGTTCTCTCATGTTTCCTCTGCAGGAGGGAGCTAGTGAGCCCAGGTCTGTCTGGAACGTTCTTGGATCCTGCGGCGGAAATCATCCTGGGAGCCCACCTGGATACCAGTCGTAGCGGCTAAAATTTCGCATTTTCCTTCCTTGGAGCCCTAACGCAGTACAGCCTAGCAACTGCTTGAAAATCCATCCTGTTGCTGTTTTCTTCCCTCTGACAGAGCGAGCTTTGCTCCCCATTTTGGGATTTCAGAAGCAAGGTGGTGGCCTGCAACTCCTTGCCTGGGTCCATTGGAGGTGCAAGGTGCCCTCGACCAGGTGACCCCAGCATGACACCTGGCCCCTCAGACACACTCCCGCAGCCTGCTTCCCATGGGCAGGACTGCTCTCACCTAGGAATGTGTTTGCAAGGCCAGGAAACTGCAGGGAGACACAAGGCCCTGATTCTGGAATTGAGTCTGTTCGAACAGGCCTGCAGGTCTTCTGTCTAACAGGCCAAACACTTGCTGCAAGATACAGGCCTGAAAACACACTCTTGGGCTGCCTTTCCTTCCTCCAAGGAAGAGAGTTTTCTCAGCCTCCTGTGGGCTGAGAGTCACACAGGGCTGAAAAGCACTTGCTGGGAGATTATTTTTCATTGGCCATGGCCCCTGAGGCCCTGTGCTCAGGGAGGGCTCCCTCCCTCCCAGGGAAAGTCAAAGGAAGCTCCAAACGGCTGTTCAATCATGTTTCTGAGAGAGTCATTGCCAAGGCAGGTTTATAAGAAGTTCAAGGGTCCCCAAGGAGAGAGGGTCTAGAATTCTCAAGGAGGAAGGAAGGACAAACTGTTTTTCCCTCTACATTCCTTAGGATTATATAACAATCATGCATTCTTCTTGAGGATGTCTCTGGAAAAACCTTCTGGCTAATCCTGTTATCTTAAAATGTCAATTATGGGAGTAGGTCTAGTGAGTCTTTACAACCTCCAGACATTCTTTTGTTCGTTGTCATAACTTATTGGAGAGTATATAACTCCATTACTAACACTAGCAAGGGGGTACGCTTTCTGCCCTTGTGATGTCTCTGTCAGAAGCTTTCTCTATCTCCTTTATCCTTTTAATAAAACTCTATTGCACAAAAGCTCTGAGCAATCAAGCCTCGTCTTGGGCCCTGGATTTGAATTCTTCTCCTCCATAAGCCAAGAATCCCAGCATCTTTTCGTGGTTTCAGCAACAATATTTCATTTCCTCTGCAGGAGAGAGCTAGTGAGCTTAGGTCTGTCTGGAACATTCTTGGATCCTGTGGGGAAAATATCCTGTGCACACATCTGGATACTGGGCCTAGAGGCCAAAATTCGCATTTCTTTCCCGGGGAGCCCTAACGTGGTGTGACTTAGCAACTGCTTGAAAATCCATCCCATTGCTGTTTTCCTCCTTCTGACAGAGCTAGCTTTGTTCCCTGCTTTGGGATGTCTCAACCGAAGGGCCGGTCCATAGCTACTCGCCTGGGGCCCATTGGATGTGCAAGGTGCCCTCGACTAGGTGACCCTAGCATGGCACTCAGCCCGCTCAGACACACTCCCGAGGCTTCTTTCTCATGGGAAGCACTGCTCCAACCTAGGAATGTGTCTGCAATGCTTGGAAAGTGCAGTGAGACACACAGCCCTGACTCTGCAATTGAGGGCCCTCAGAGCAAGCCTGCAGCTCTGATGTCTGAGAAGCAAAACACTTGCTGCAAAGAGAGGCCTGAAAAACACACTCTCTGTGGATGACTTTCCTTCCTCTAAGGAAGATAGTTTTCCCAGTCTCCTGCTTCCTGAATGTCACACAGCTGGAATGCGCTTGCTTGGAGGTCGTGATTCAGTGGCAATGACCCCTGAGGCCCTTTGCCCAGGGAGGGCTCCCACACTCACAGGCAAATCAAAGCAACTTCCAAGTGAGTCAGCTCTTCACATCAAGTGGCCAAAGTATTGGAGTTTCAGGTTCAGTATTAGTCCTTCCAATGTATATTCAGACCTGATTTCCTTTAGGATGGAGTGGTTGCGTCTCCTTGTAGTCTAAGCGACCTACAAGCATCTTCTCCAACACCACAGTTCAAAAGCATCCAATTTTCAGCTGTCACTTTCTTTATAGTACATCTTTCATATCCATCCATGACATATGGAAAACCATAGCCTTGACTGGATGGATCTTTGTTGGCAAAGCAACGTCTCGGCTTTTTAATATGCTGTCTAGTTTGGTCATCACTTTTCTTCCAAGTCATAAATACGTTTTAAGTTCATGGAGGCAGACATCACCTGCAGTGATTTCCAAGCCCCCAAAATAGTCTGCTGCTGTTTCCAATGTTTTCCCATCTATTTGCCATGAAGTGATGAGACTGGATGCAATGATTTTAGTTTTCTGAATGCTGAGCTTTAAGCTAACTTTTTCACTCTCCTCTTTCACTTTCATCAGGAGACTCTTTAGTTCTTCTTCACTTTCTGCCATAAGGGTGGTGTCATCTGCATATCTGAGATTCTTGATATTTCTCCCAGCAATCTGGATTCCAGCGTGTGCTTCCTCCAGCCCAGTGTTTCTCATGATGTACTCTGCATATAAGTTAAATAAGCAGGGTGACAATACACTGCCTTGACAGTATTCCTTTTCCTATTTAGAACCAGTCTGTTGTTCCATGTCCAGTTCGAACTGTTTCTTCCTGACCTGCATACAGGTTTCTCAAGAGACAGGTCAGGTGGTCTGGTATTCCCATCTCTTTCAGAATTTTTCCCAGTTTATTGTGATCCACACAGTCAAAGGCTTTGGCATAGTCAATAAAGCAGAAATAGATGTCTTTTTTTCTGGAACTCTCTTGCTTTTTCAATGATCCAGTGGATGTTGGCAGTTTGATCTCTGGTTTCTCTGCATTTTTTAAATCCCTCTTGAACATTTGGAAGTTCACAGTTCATGTGAACTTGGAGAATTTTGAGCATTACTTTACTAGTGTGTGAGATGAGTGCAATTGTGCAGCAGCTTGAATATTCTTTGTCATTGCCTTTCCTTTGGGATTGGAATGAAAACTGACCTAATGACTAGATGTTTTCAATTGCATATGCTGAAAGAACTGGCTGTGCAGTTTTGAAGAAAAAAAAATCATTTTAACCCATTTTCTCTGAAGTGCAAGGCATATCATGGCCATCCCTGAATCATAAAGTCACCTTTTCTTTATGTAGTCATAGTTTCATGCCTAAATTATAGGCCAACTCGTGCTCAAATGGACTCTGATGTCAGGGGCAGATCAACTAATAAAAAGCTTGGATTGTCCCTCTGGAGGAAAGTGAGATCTTGGTCCCACGAGAAGAATCTGAAGGGTTAAGGGAACTTGCAAGAGTGGGGAAAGCTTAGTCCATCCTACCATGTACCAAAATCTTAAATAAGGCTTATTTACTTTACCGAAGTAAAAAAAACAGATGATGAAAACAATTATAAATCAATGAAAGGTAAAGAAATCCATAGTCTGTTATCAAAAATTGCATTCTAAGAAAACTTTGTTCTCTTAACCTAGAGAGGAGACTAAATTCCATCTGGTACCAGCTTACCAGAAGACAAACAAACAAACAAACAATTATCGGTAAGCTTAAAAAAAGTATATTCCATATATCTTGAAGTAGCAGTATTTCTGCAAAGGCATCAGTGTGAAACCATAGAGGACATGGTTAAAACCTGATTAAATAGAAATTGACAATGTAATCTGGTCACTGCTGCGACTTGAAATGCTTTAATATGATAACTGGAATTATAACTGACAGCATTTGACCAGGACATATCAGATTTTCACGGATGTCAGCATAATTTCTAGGATATCTATATTAGGAACTGAAGGAATCTTTGAACCTAGGAAAGAAAACAACAGTCTCAAAGGCCCTTGCTGAATCATCTATCAGCAAGGAATGTCTTTGCAAGGATCGCAAAGTGAAGGGAAAATACACCGACCTGCCTCTGCAACTTTCGGTCCTCTGAGCAGATCTGGAGGTCTCCCTTTGTATAAGCTAACCTGTTCCTTCCAAATAGAGGTTTGCAACACAAAACAAGTGGCCGCCTATTCTTCCCCGAAGGAGGCTCTCTTTCCCCACATCCTGCGAACTCCCTTTCCCAGCCTCCTGGAAAAGCGCTTCTTGCAGTTCCTTTCAGAAAATCCTATGGACGGAGAAGCCTGGTAGGCTGCAGTCCGTGGGGTCGCTGAGGGTCGGACACGACTGAGCGACTGCACTTTCATTTTCACTTTCATGCATTGGAGAAGGCAATGGCAACCCACTTACTGTTCTTGCCTGGAGAATCCCAGGGACGGGGGAGCCTAGTGGGCTACCGTCTATGGCATCGCACAGAGTCGAACACGACTGAAGCAACTTAGCAGCAGCAGCAGCAGCAGCAGTTCCTTTCTTAGGGGCAGTTATCCCTGAGATTGGGACCTGGAAAGGCAGAGCCACCTCCACACACACGTCTTTTCTGTCCCCTTTCCTCTGGAGGAGAGCTCTAGTGAGCCTAGGTCTGTCAGGAAAATTCTTGGCTTTGGACGGGATCCCACCCGGTGTGTGAACCTGCATACCCGACCTAGGGGCCACAGGGCACCTGTTTTGCTCGAGTGGGTCCTGGAGGGGTGCAGCATAGCAAGAGCTTAAAAATCCATCCAATTTGTCTTTTTTTTTTTACCTCAGGAGAGAACGAGTTTGCTCCACCTCCACCCTTTGGCAGTGTGGAGGGAAGAGGGCACCACCCTCTCCCAAAGGGGACATAGGGCCTACCAGGAGAGAAAGGCCCCTTGAGGAGCTGAGCCCAGGTAGGCAGCCAGTGATGTCAAGCACACTCCCGCTGCCTTGCTTCTTCATGGGCACTCCCAGGATCTGCTAGGAATGTCTTTGCAAGGATCTCAAAGGGAAGGGGAGATACATGGCCCTGTCTCTGGAACTTCAGTCCTCTGAGCAGATCTGGAGGTCTTGAGTTGTATAAGCAAACCTGTTCCTTCCAAATAGAGGCTTGCAAACACACCCCCGGTGGTTGCCTCTTCTTCCCCGAAGAAGTCTTTCTTTCCCCACATGCTGCGAACTCCCTGTCCCAACCTCCAAGAATAGCGCTTCTTGCCATTCCTTTCTTAGAGGCAGTTATCCCTGAGCTTGGGGCCGTAGGGAGTAGCCCCACACTCACAGGGAAAGGCAAAGACTCCTCCATACATCTCCTCTATCCCCTTTGCTCTGGCGGAGAGCTCTAGTGAGCCTAGGTCTTTCAGGAAAATTCTTGGCTTGGACAGGATCTCACCCTGTTTGTGAACCTGCATACCCAACCAGGGGCCACAGAGCACCTATTTCAGTAAAGTGGGCCCTGAAAGGGTGCAGCCTAGCAAGAGCTTCAAAATCCATTCAATTGCTGTTTTTGTACCTCTGACAGAGCGAGCTTGGCTCCACCCTTTGGCAGTGAGGAGAAAAGAGGCATGACACCCTCCCCAAGGGGACATGGGGCCTACTTCGAGAGGAAAGGCCCCTTGTGGAGCTGAGGCCAGGAAGGCACACAGTCGTGTCAAACACACTCCCACTGCTTGCTTCTTCAGGGGCACTCCCGCTATCAGCTAGGAATGTCTTTGCAATGATCACAAAGGGAAGGGGAGATACAGGGCCCTGCTTCTGGACCTCCGGTGCTCTGAGCAAATCTCGAGGTCTCCCGTTGTTGGTCAAGGTCAAGGTCAAGTTCAAGTTCAAGGTCAAGGTCAAGTTCAAGTTCAGGTTCAAGCTCAAGATCAAGTTGAAGTTTAAGTTCAAGTTCAAGGTCAAGGTCAGGGTCAAGTTCAAGGTCAAGGTCAAGTTCAAGTTCAAGTTCAAGTTCAAATTGAAGTTCAAGTTCAAGGTCAAGATCAAGTTCAAGTTCAAGGTCAAGTTCAAGTTCAAGTTGAAGTTCAAGGTCAAGGACAAGTTCAAGTTGAAGTTCAAGGTCAAGGTCAAGTTCAAGGTCAAGTTCAAGTTCAAGGTCAAGTTCAAGGTCAAGTTCAAGTTCAAGTTGAAGTTCAAGTTCAAGGTCAAGTTCAAGTTCAATGTCAAGGTCAAGATCAAGTTCAAGTTCAAGGTCAAGTTCAAGTTCAAAGTCAAGTTCAAGTTCAAGGTCAAGGTCAAGTTCAAGTTGTAGTTCAAGGTCAAGGCCAAGTTCAAGTTCAAGGTCAAGGTCAAGTTCAAGTTCAAGGGCAGGGCAAGGCCAAGCCCAAGACCAGCAAGGCAAGGGCAACGCCAAGGGCAAGGCCAAGGCCCAGGCCAAGGCAAAGGCCAAGGCCACCAAAGCGAAGCCCAAACCCCGTAACGCCTGACAAAAGGCAGAAGCCACTAGGCCCTGTGCAGAGGAAGCCACTGAAGGCAGCAAGGCCACAGAGCTCCCCGACTCCCATTCCCACTTGAAGATGTGAGGATAAAGGGCCTCATCCCAGCACAGCACCCGCTCCCACCACCCCCAACCCTGGCCCCCGCCCCCTGCAGCACGCCCCCTGAAACAACACTGTCTTCCCAGAAAAGAGAACGGAGAAGCCATGTGTGTGCCAAAGGAGCAAGATGAACGAACGATGCCACGCCCTCCGAATTTGGGCACACCTGACGCCTCGGAACCCCGGGCCTGGCCGATGGGTCCCAACCGTTCTCGGGTGGGAGGGGGGTCAACACATTGGCCGAGAGCCCTTGCCCAGGCCACCCGCAAATCCCCTGAGATGTGATCCGACCACAGGGACCGAGGGCAAACGTACCGCTTGAGGTGCTGGAGGAGCTGGACTAAGCCATGGTGGGAGAGGCACACGGGCACGCTGCAGACTGCTGGCCGAGTGGGCGGGGACCCAGCAGCTCAGGACTCTGGAGAACGGGAGGCGTCTCCGCCACCATTGACGTCAATAGGGTTTGGGTGGGTAGATGGAGGGGGCCGCCCCTGGCCTCTTTCCAAGCAGAGACCCTGGACGGAGTCCCGTGGAGCGAGTGGGCTTTTCCCGGGCACGGCTGTGCCCTGGACCGCCAAGATCCCCGTTGGGGTGGGCGGGCAGTTCGGGGGGCTTTGGTTTGTGGCCCTCCCTCGCAGCGGGGGGTGGGTTCAACCCCGAGTGGATCAATCAGGGGCCCTCAGCAGTGCCAAGGGAACTCACCGCCCAGGAAACGCCCCTAGGTCCCTTTGAATTGGCCACCAACGCCTCCTTTCCCAGCCTGCCTTGCTCTGGGATTTCCCGCCTTTTCACATTCCACAGGTCCCTGGGCCTCGACTGTCCCCCGCTGGCTCCTCCAAGGCATTCCGGGACACCAGACGCTCTCTCCAGCGCCTCCACCTAGATCCCTCACTGTCCTCGCCTCCGTTTCCCCCATGCCCCCTCCCCAACTCCTCCGTGGGCTCTTGGCATCCTTTCCCTACAGCAGTCCCAGAGTGCCACCCCCGAGGGCTTTGAGTTGCCTGGAGCCCAAGGCTCCGGCCAGAGACCTGAGGGGCCAGCGTCTGGACTGGCAGCTAATGCCATTTGGGGCTTTTCTCACGTGGAGCCTGAGGTCTTAGCCCCTGGCATCGACGGCAGAGCAATACCGAGAGGCCCCCGAGCAACTCGCATGGGGACTGGCCTTTCCTGTGGCCACCAGAGCGGGTCCATGAGGTCTCCGTCGTAACTCGAGAGCACCTGCCGCAACTCGAGAAAATCCAGGAGCTTCTCCCCTGCAGGCGAGATGAGGCCCGTTTCCCACTGAGGTGTCTCGAGGCTAATCACACGTGAACTCTGGAACTTCTAAAGAGTCTTTCACAGTCATGCTGCAACACAAGAAGTTCCCCGACATACCCGTCTCCACTGCAAGAGGAAGCACGAGGGTCCCGGCCACATCCAGAGGAGCTCCGTTTCCGGCTCGTAGCTCGAGATGAGGGATCCTTTCCCTACTTGGTCGGGAAAGAATTCCCGGCATTCCCATCGCATCTCAAGAGGAGGCGCTCTCCAAAGGAAAGGGGAGAGGAACTGCAGGGTCGAGCCACCATTCCAAGACTCCCCCAGATGTCTCAGTCCATTCCACAGGAACCTGTTTTCCCTGCACTGCCTCGGCTTTCACGCCGAGGATCGACTCACACCACCGAGACACGTGGGACAGCCCTGTGGGAGAGCCTCGTGGGAAAGACTCGAGGGAAAGTCACAGATCCCTTGGTCCACGCAGGCAGAAGCGTGACACTGCTGCTACAGCATGGGAGGAAAGGGCACGCTCATGCCCCCACTTCGAGACGAGGCCGTGAATCCCCTGGGGAGACTCCAGAGTTACCCCAAGATCCATGTCAGCACTGGAAAGGAATCCTCAGGTTCCGGCACCGACTGCACACAAGGTCTTAGGACCCGACATCGACGGGAGAGGAATCCCGAGAGGCCCCCGAGCAACTCGCATGGGGACTGGCCTTTCCTCAGGCCACCAAATCGGGTCCTTGAGGTCCAGGTCGTAAGTCGAGAGCACCTGCCGCAACTCGAGAAAATCCAGGAGGTTCTCCCCTCCAGGTGAGCTGAGGCCCATTTCCGCTGAGGACGTCTCGAGGCTAATCACATCTAACCTCTCGAACTTCCAAAGAGTCCTTCACACCCTTGCTTCAACTCAAGAAGTTCCCCGACATACCCGTCTCCACTTGAGAGGAAGCACAAGAATCCCGCCCATATCCAGTGGAGCCCCATTTCTGCCTCATAGCTCGAGAGGAGGGATTCTTTCAGTGCGGTGGTCAGGAAAGAATTCCCTGCATTCCCATCGCATCTCAAGAGGAGGTGCTCTCCACAGGAAAGGCGAGAGGAACTCCAGGGTCGTGCCACCATTCCCAGAGTCCACCAGATGTCTCAGTCCATTCCAGGGAAACCTGTTTTCCTGACACTGCCTCCAATTTCAAGCCGAGGATCGACTCACACCACGGTTGCACGAGGGAAAGCCCTGTGGGGAAAGCCTCTTGGAAAGCCTCGTCGGAAACCCTCGAGGGAAAGCCACTGATCCCTTCATCCACACGAAGGGAAGCGTGACACTGCTGCTACAGCTCTGGAGGAAAGCACACGTGCAAGCCCCCACTCGAGACGAGGACTGACTCCCCTGGGGAGACTCCAGAAGTACCCCAAGATCCATGTCAGCACTGGAGAGGAATCCTCACGTTCCGGCACCGACTCCACACAAGGTCTTATGCTGGGGTCCAGCCCTGGTGGATCCAGGGAATTCGAAGGGTGGACGGCGTTGGCGTGGAAAGACTTGTTCATTTATTAATGTAAGATTAGTTTAGGAAACTATAGTGTAGTAAGAAGATTAAGTGGAGGAAGAGGGCTGAATAGCTTGGTTTACGCGGAAGGCCAATAAAATTCCAGACAAGGAATTTGCACCACCTACCTTGGGCCACCTGGCGCCCCGCTTGAATATCTAAGGGTGCCTCGCCTTAAGCTCCCTTTCGTGCGGGTCTTAACAGCCAGGGCAAGTAAGTAGACCTGGCGAGCCTCCGCACTCCAGGTGGAGATTCAGCCTGAAGTTAAAGTAAAGAGCAGAGAGAAGGAAAGGTAGAGAAGAAGAAAGAGAGAGAAAGACACGGGGGGAGCCAGGAGTCCCAAGAAACCAGGCTGAGAGACTAGTTCGAGAAGCTGGTCCGAGAAACTGGCCCCCGGCCCGCTGGCCTCCTCCTTTATTGTTCAGAAGGCCTTTTATACTTTTGATAAAACATGGAGATCAATGGATTAACACAAAATTATGTAGCGTTCACAACCCAGATTCTTTCTGTATATTCATTTTGTATACAAAAGCTCTCAGGTGATTTACATTATCTTCTGGCCAAGAGGCTTGTTAACACTTTTTGGCTCTCTTCCTTAATGAATGTTAATTTTGTTTCCCCTGAAGTGTTTTTCTTTAATCTGCATCTCCTTAAAGCATTAAAGTTACATCTCTATAGAACAAAGGTGCAGTGGGTTATAACAAAGAAGGTACTTAACTTCAAAGATCTAATGTTGCTAATACCAGGTCTACTACTTGTTTTTCTATATACCAACTATATCTAAAAATAAAGGATTATGAAAATTTGGCAGCAAGCATTGACCCAAAAAATGAAACTTTTAATCAGTCCTATTCTAAAAGATTTTGACTCCTCGAAAGCTCCTGCATTCCTAGGATGTTTTAAGCTTCCTGTGCCTCCTGCGGTCAGGAGGCCTCAAACAATCACAAGCACAGCTGAACGAGTCCTACAGGCAGGCTAGAAAGCCATCAGAGGGTTTTTGGATTGAAACATTCTTTCAAATGCAGAAGACTAACGCGCTGAATTGACTTTTTCCAGAAAAGGTCAGAAGAGTGAAAAAGCAGAGCACAAAAACCGGCAGATTTTTGTTGGGGTACATGCTTAAAAATTTCCAGAGGGGTCCCTGAAGTCTGAGCATGCCTTGCGTATGTCAGCTTCCTTCCTCATAACCTTGTCACGGGCGGGCTTCCTCACACTGGCTCCCGGCAGTCTTAGGCCCCGGCATCGACGGGAGAGGAATCCCGAGAGGCCCCGAGCAACTCGCATGAGGACTGGCCTTTCCTGAGGCCACCAGAGCGGGTCCCTGAGGTCCCCGTCGTAAGTCGAGAGCACCTGCCGCAACTCGAGAAAATCCAGGAGGTTCTCCCCTCCAGTCGAGATGAGGCCCATTTCCGCTGAGGCGTCTCGAGGCTAATCACACCTAACCTCTGGAACTTCCAAAGGGTACTTCACACGCTTGCTGCAACTCAAGAAGTTCCCCGACATACCCGTCTCCACTAGACAGGAAGGACGAGCGTCCCCCCACATCCAGAGGAGCCCCGTTTTCGCCTCTTGCTCAGGAGGGATCCTTTCCCTGCGTGGTCGGGAAAGAATTCAGGGCGTTCCCATCGCATCTCAAGAGTAGGCGCTCTTCACAGGAAAGGCGAGAGGAACTCCAGGGTCGTGCCACCATTCCCAGAGTCCCCCAGATGTCTCAGTCCGTTCCAGGGAAACCTGTTTTCCCTGCACTGCCTCGACTTTCAAGCCGAGGATCGACTCACACCACGGTGGCACGTGGGACAGCCCTGTGGGAAAGCCTAGTGGGAAAGCCACAGATCCCTTGATCCACCCGAAGGGAAGCGTGACACTGCTGCTACAGCTCGAGAGGAAATCGCACGTGAATGCCCCAATTCGAGACGAAGACTGACTCCCCTGCGGAGACTCCAGAAGTACCCAAATCCATGTCAGCACTGGAGAGGAATCCTCAGGTTCCGGCAGCGACTCCACACAAGGTCTTAGGCCCTGGCATCGAAGGGAGAGGAATCCCGAGATGACGCGAGCAACTCGCTGGGGACTGGCCTTTCCTGTGAACAGCAGAGCGGGTCCCTGAGGTCCCCGTCATAAGTCGAGAGCACCGGCCGCAAATCGAGAAAATCCAGGAGGTTCTCCCCTCCAGGCGAGATGAGGCCCATTTCCGCTGAGGCGTCTCGAGGCTAATCACATCTAACCTCTGGAACTTCCAAAGGGTCCTTCACACCCTTGCTGCAATTCAAGAAGTTCCCGACATACCCGTCTCCACTCGAGAGGAAGCACGAGAGTCCCTCCCTCATCCAGAGGAGCCCCGTTTCCGCCTCCTAGCTCGAGAGGAGGGATCCTTCCCCTGCGTGGTCGGGAAAGAATTCCCGGCGTTCCCGTCGCATCTCAAGAGCAGGCGCTCTACAGAGGAAAGGCGAGAGAAACTCCAGGGTCGTGCCACCATTCCCAGAGTCCCCCAGATGTCTCAGTCCATTTAGGGAAACCTGTTTTCCCAGCACTGCCTCGACTTTCAAGCCGAGGATCGACTCACACCACGGTGGCACGTGGGACAGCCCTGTGGGAAAGCCTCGTGGGAAAGCCTCGTGGGAAAGCCTCGATGGAAAGACCCTGATCCCTTGATCCACGTGAAGGGAAGTGTGACACTGCTGCTAGAGCGGAGGAAAGCGCACGTGCATGCCCCCACTCGAGACGAGGACTGACTCCCCTGGGGAGACTCCAGAAGTACCCAAGATCCATGTCAGCACTGGAGAGGAATTCACAGGTTCCCGCACCAACTCCAACAAGATCTTAGGCCCTGGCATCGATGTGAGCGGAATCCAGAGACCCCGAGCAACTCGCAAGTGGACAGGCCTTTCCTGAGGCCACCAGAGCGGGTCCCTGAGGTCCCCGTCGTAAGTCGAGCGCACCTGCCGCAACTC
>NW_017217342.1:0-12593 GCF_001704415.2 Capra hircus | reverse complement strand
TCACATCTAACATCTGGAACTTCCAAAGGGTCCTTCACACCCTTGCTGCAACTCAAGAAGTTCCCCGACATACCCGTCTCCTCTCGTGAGGAAGCACAGTCCCGCCCACATCCAGAGGAGACCTGTTTCCGCCTCCTAGCTCGAGAGGAGGGATCCTTTCCCTGCGTGGTGGGGAAAGAATTCCCCGCGTTCCCATCGCATCTCAAGAGGAGGCGCTCTCCACAGGAAAGGCGAGAGGAACTCCAGGGTCGTGCCACCATTCCCAGAGTCCCCCAGATGTCTCAGTCCATTCCAGGGAAACCTATTTTCCCTGCACTGCCTCTACTTTGAAGCCGAGGATCGACTCACACCACGGTGGCACGTGGGACAGCCCCTGTGGAAAGCCTCGTGGAAAGCCTCGGGAAAGCCTCGAGGGAAAGCCACAGATCCCTTGATGCACGCGAAGGGAAGAGTGACACTGCTGCTACAGCTCGGGAGAAAGCGCACGTGCATGCCCCACTCGAGGCTAGGACTGACTCCCCTGGGTAGACTCCAGAAGTACCCCAAGATCCATGTCAACACTGAGAGGAATCCTCAGGTTCCGCACCGATTCCTCACAAGGTCTTAGGCCCCAGCATCGACGGGAGAGGAATCCGAGAGGCTCCGAGCAACTCGCATGTGGACTGGCGTTTCCTGAGGCCACCATAGCGGATCCCTATGGTCCCCGTCGTAAGTCGAGAGCACCTGCCGCAACTCGAGAAAATCCAGGAGGTTCTCCCCACCAGGCGAGATGAGGCCCATTTCCGCTGAGGCGTCTAGAGGCTAATCACATCTAACATCTGGAACTTCCAAAGGGTCCTTCACACCCTTGCTGCAACTCAAGAAGTTCCCCGACATACCCGTCTCCACTCGAGAGAAAGCACGAGAGTCCCGCCCACATCCAGAGGAGCCCCGTTTCCGCCTGATAGATCCAGAGGAGGGATCGTTTCCCTGTGTGGTCGTGAAAGAATTCCCGGCGTTCCCGGCGCATCTCAAGAGGAGGCGCTCTCCACAGGAAAGGCAAGAGGAACTCGAGGGTCTTGCCACCATTCCCAGAATCCGCCAGAAAATTCCTTGTCGGGAATTTTATTGGCCTTCCGCGTAAACCTAGCTATTCAGCCTTTTTCCTCCAGTTAATCTTCTTACTACCCTATAATTTCTTAATCTCATCTTACATTAATAAATACACAAGACTTTCCACGTCAACGCCGTCCATCCGTCGAATTCCCTGGATCCAGCGGGCAGGACCCCGGCACACTGAGATATCTGGGGGACTCTTGGAATGATGGCACAACACTGGAGTTTCTCTCGCCTTTCCTTTGGAGAGCGCCTCCTCATGAGATGCGACGGAACACCTGGAATTCTTTCCGGAACATACAGGAAAAAGATACCTGACCGCGAGGTACGAGGCGGAAACGGGGCTCCTCTGGATGTGGGCGGGACTCTCGTGCTTCTTCTCGAGTGGAGTCAGATATGTTGGGGAACTTCTTGAGTTGTAGCAAGGTGTGAAGGACCCTTTGGAAGTTCCAGGGGTTAGGTGTGATTAGCCTCGAGACACCTGAGTGGAAATGGGTCTCATCTCGCCTGGAGGGGAGAACCTCCTGGATTTTCTCGAGTTGCGGCAGGTGCTCTTGACTTACGACGGGGACCTCAGGACCCGCTCTGGTGGCCTCAGGAAAGGCCAGTCCCCATGCGAGTTGCTCGGGGGCCTCTCGGGATTCCCTCCCTTCGACGCCGGGCCTAAGACCTTGTGTGGAGTCGGTGCCGGAACCTGAGGATTCCTCTCCAGTGCTGACATGCATCTTGCGGTACTTCTGGAGTCTCCCCAGGGGAGTCAGTCCTCGTCTCTCGTGGGGGCATGCACGTTCGCTTTCCTCCCGAGCTGTAGCAGAACTGTCACGCTTCCCTTTGGATCAAGGGATCTGTGGCTTTCCCTGGCTTTCCCTCGAGCTTTCCCACGAGGCTTTCCCACAGGCTGTCCCACGTGCCACCGTGGTGTGAGTCGATCCTCGGCTTGAAAGTCGAGGCAGTGCAGGAAAACAGGTTTCCCTGGAATGGACTGAGACATCTGGGGGACTCTGGAATGGTGGCACGACCCTGGAGTTCCTCTCGCCTTTCCTGGAGAGCGCCTCCTCTTGAGACGAGACAGGAACGCCGGGAGTTCTTTCCCGACCATGCAGGGAAAGGATCCCTCCTCTCGAGCTAGGAGGCGGAAACGGGCTCCTCTGGATGTGGGCGTGACTCTCGTTCTTCTCTCGAGTGGAGAGAGGTATGTCGGGGACTTCTTGAGTTGCAGCAAGGGTGTGAAAGAACCCTTTGGAAGTTTCAAAGGTTAGGTGTGATTAGACTCGAGACGCCTCAGCGGAAATGGGCCTCATCTCGACTGCAGGGGAGAACCTCCTGGGTTTTCTTGAGTTTCAGCAGGTGCTCTCCAGTTACGACCGGGACTTATGTAACCCGCTCTGGTCCGCTCAGGTAATGCCAGTCGACTTGCGAGTTGCTAAGGGGCCTCTCGGGATTCCTCTCCGGTCGATGACCGGGCCTAAGACCTTTTTTGGAATCGGTGCCGAACCTGAGGTTTCCTCTCCAGTGCTGACATGGATCTTGGTACTACTGGAGTCTCCACAGGGGAGTCATCTTCGTCTCCAATGGGCATGCACGTGCGCTTTTCTCCGAGCTGAGCAGAGTCAATTTTCCCGTTGGGTTGATCAAGGGGTTTCTTTTTCCCTCGAGGCTTTCCCACGAGGCTTTCCACGGCTTTCCCACAGGGCTGTCCCACGTGCCACCATCGTGTGAGTCGGTCCTCCGCGTGAACGTCGAGGCAGTGCAGGGTAAACAAGTTCCTCTGGAAAGGACTGAGACATCTGGGGGACTCTTGGAATGGTGGAACGACCCTGGAGTTCCTCTCGCCTTTCCTGTGGAGAGCGCCTCCTCTTGAGATGCGACTGGAAACCCTGGAATTCTTTTCCGAACACGCAGGGAAAGGATCCCTCCTCTCGAGCTAGGAGGCGGAAACGGGGCTCCTCTGGATGTCGGCGGGACTCTCGCTTCCTCTCGAGTGGAGACGGGTATGTTGGCAAATTCTTGAGTTGCAGAAAGGTTGTGAAGGACCCTTTGGAAGTTCCAGGTTTGGTCTGATTAGCCTCGAGACGCCTCAGCACAAATGGGACTCATCTCGCCTGGAGGGGAGAACCTCCTGGATTTATCGAGATGCGGTAGGTGCTGTCGACTTACGACGGCGACCTCAGGGACCCGCTCTGGTGGCCTCAGGAAAGGCCAGTCCCGATGCGAGTTGCTTGGGGGCCTCTCGGATTCTTCTCCCGTCGATGCCGGGGCTTAAGATCTTGTGTGGAGTGGGTGCTGGAACTTGAGGATTCCTCTCCAGTACTGACATGGATCTTGGTGTATTCTGGACAATCCCCAGGGGAGTCAGTCCTCGTCCCGAGTGGGGCATGCACGTGTGCATTTCTCCCGAGCTGTAGCAGCAGTGTCGCGCTTCCCTTCGCGTGGATTAAGGGATCTTTGGCTTTGCCTCGAGGCTTTCCCACGAGGCTTTCCCACAAGGCTGTCCACGTGCCACCGTGGTGTGAGTCGATCCTCGGCTTGAAAGTGGAGGCAGTGCAGGGAAAACAGGTTTCCATGCAGAGGACTGAGACATCTGGGGACTCTGGGAATGGTGGCACGACCCTGGATTTCCTCTCGCCTTTCCTGTGGAGAGCGCCTCCTGTTCAGATGCGCGGGAATGCCAGGAATCCTTTCCCGACGACACAGGGAGAGAATCAATCCTCTCGAGCTATGAGGCGGAAACGGGGCTCCTCTGGATGTGGGCGGGACTCTCGTGTTTCCTCTCGAGTGAAGTCGGGTATGTCGGGGAACTTCTTGAGTTGCAGTAAGGGTGTGAAGTACCCTTTGGAAGTTCCAGAGGTTAGGTGTGATTAGCCTCGAGACGCCTCAGCGGAAATGGGCCTCATCTCGACTGGAGGGGAGAACCTCCTGGATTTTCTCGAGTTGCGGCAGGTGCTTTCCACGTAGGACGGGGACCACAGGGACCCGCTCTGGTGGCCTCAGGGAAGGCCAGTCCCCATGCGAGTTTGCTCGGGGGCCTCTTAGGATTCCTCTCCCGTTGATGCCGGGGCCTAAGTCCTTGTGTGGAGTCGTTGCCGAAATCTGAGGATTCCTTCTCCAGTGCTTGACATGGATCTAGGGGTACTTCTAGAGTCTCCCCAGGGGAGTCAGTCCTCGTCAGATTGGGGGCATGCACTTGGGCTTTCCTGCCGAGCTGTAGGAGCAGTGTCACGCTTCCGCTTCGCGTGGATCAAGGGATCTGTGGCTTTCCCTCGAGGCTTTCCCACGAGGCTTTCCCAAGAGGCTTTTCCCACGAGGCTTTCCCACAGCGCTGTCCCACGTGCTACCGTGGTGTGAGTCGATCCTCGGCTTGAAAGCCGAGGCAGTATAGGGAAACAGGTTTCCCTTGAATGCACGGAGACATCTGTGGGACTCTGGCAATGGTGTCACGACCCTGGAATTCCTCTCGCCTTTCCTGTGGAGAGCGCCTCCTCTTGGGATGCGACGGGAACGCCGGGAAATTTTTCCCGATCACGCAGGGAAAGGATCCCTCCTCTCAAGCTAGGAGGCGGAAACGGTGCTCCTCTGGATGTGGGCGGGACTCTCGTGCTTCCTCTGGAGTGGAGACGGTATGTGGGGAACTTCTTGAGTTGCAGCAAGGGTGTGAAGGACCTTTGAAAGTTCCAGAGCTTAGGTGTGATTAGCCTCGAGACGCCTCAGCGGAAATGGGCCTCATCTCGCCTGGAGGGGAGAACCTCCTGGATTTTCTCGAGTTGCGGCAGGTGCTCTCGACTTAACGACGGGGACCTCAGGGACCCGCTCTGGTGGCCTCAGGAAAGGTCTCTGCCCATGCGAGTTGCTCGGGGGCCTCTCGGGATTCCTCTCCTGTCAATGTCGGGGCCTAAGACCTTGTGAGGAGTCGCTGCCGGAACCTGAGGATTCCTCTCAAGTGCTGACATGGATCTTGGGTACTTCTGGTGTCTCCCCAGGGGAGTCAGTACTCGTCTCGAGTGGGGCATGCACGTGCGCTTTCCTCCCGAGCTGTAGCAGCAGTTTGATTCTTCCTGTCGAGTGGATCAAAGGGATCTGTGGATTTCCCTCAAGGCTTTCCCACGAGGCTTTCCACGAGGCTTTCCCACAGGGCTGTCCCACGTGCCACCGTGGTGTGAGTCGATCCTCGCTTGAAAGTCGAGGCAGTGCAGGGAAAACAGGTTTCCCTGGAATGGAATGAGACATCTGGGGATTCTGGGAATGGTGGCACGACCCTGGAGTTCCTCTCGCTTTTTCTGTGGAGAGCGCCTCCTCTTGAATTGCGACGGGAAGGCCGGGAATTCTTTCCCGACCACGCAGGGAAAGGATCCCTCCTCTCGAGCTAGGAGGCGGACATGGGGCTCCTCTGGATGGGCGGGGACTCCCGTGCTTCCTCTCGAGTGGAGACGGGTATGTCGGGGAACTTCTTAAGTTGCAGCAAGGAGGTGAAGGACCCTTTGGAAGTTCCAGAGGTTAGGTGTGATTAGCCTCCAGACGCCTCCTCAGCGGAAATGGGCCTCATCTCGCCTGGAGGGGAGAACCTCCTGGATTTTCTCGAGTTGCGGCAGGTGCTCTCGACTGACGTCGGGGACCTCAGGGACCCGCTCTGGTGGCCTCAGGAAAGGCCAGACCCCATGCGAGTTGCTCGGGGGCCTCTCAGGATTCCTCTCCTGTCGAAGCCGGTTCCTAAGACCTTGTGTGGATTCGTTTCCGGAACATGAGGATTCCTCTCCAGTGCTGACATGGATCTTGGGGTACTTCTGGAGTCTCCCCAGGGGTGTCAGTCCTCGTCTCGAGTGGGGCATGCACGTGCACTTTCCTCCCGAGCTGTAGCAGCAGTGTCACATTTCCCTTCGCGTGGATCAAGGAATCTGTGGCTTTCTCTCGAGGCTTTCCCAAGAGGCTTTCCCACGAGGCTTTCCCACAGGGCTGTCCCACGTACCAGCGTGGTGTGAGTCGATCCTCGGCTTGAAAGTCGAGGCAGTGCAGGGAAAACAGTTTTCATTGGAATTAACTGAGACATCTTTGGGACTCTGGAATGGTGGCACGACCCTGGAGTTCCTCTCGCCTTTCCTGTGGAGAGCGCCTCCTCTTGAGATGCAACCGGAACGCCGGGAATACTTGACCGACCACGCAGGAAAAGGATCCCTCCTCTCGAGCTAGGAGGCAGAAACGGGGCTCCTCTGGATGTGGGCGGGACCCTCGTCCTTCCTCTCGAGTGGAGATGGGTATGTCGGAGAACTTCTTGACTTGCAGCAAGGGTGTGAAGGACCCTTTGGAAGTTCCAGAGGTTAGTTGTGATTAGCCTCGAGACGCCTGAGCGGAAATGGGCCTCATCTCGCCTGGAGGGGAGAACCTCCTGGATTTTCTCCAGTTGCGGCAGGTGCTCTCGAGTTTCAACAGAGACCTCAGGGACCCGCTCTGGTGACCTCAGGAAAGGCCAGTCCCCATGCGAGGTGCTAGGGGCCCTCTCAGGATTCCTCTCCTGTCGATGCCGGGGCCTAAGTCCTTGTGTGGAGTCGGGACCGGAACCTGAGGATTGCTCTCCAGTGCTGACATTTATCTTGGCGTACTTCTGGAGTCTCCCAAGTGGCGTCAATCCTCGGCTCGAGTGGGGTCATGCACGTGCGCTTTCCTCCTGAGCGGTAGCAGCAGTGTCTCGCTTCCCGTCCCGTGGATCAAGGATCTGTGGCTTTCCCTCGAGTCTTCCCATGAGGCTTTCTCTCAGGGCTATTCCACTTGCCACCATGGTGTGATCGATCCTCGGCGTGAAAGTCGAACCAGTGCAGGGAAAACAGGAACCTCCTTCCCCACAGTAGGGGGTACACTGTCCCCTTGGTCGGTATCTCCAGGGCACTCGCGCTGGGGGGTTGCCCGTGGATATTCGGGCCTCAGGCTCCACGTGAGAAAAGCCCCAAATGGCATTAGCTGCCAGTCCAGACGCTGGCCCCTCAGGTCTCTGTCCGGAGCCTTGGGCTCCAGGCAACTCAAAGCCCTCGGGGGTGGCACTCTGGGACTGCTGTAGGGAATGGACGCCAAGAGCCCACGGAGGAGTTGGGAGGGGCAGGGGAAACAGAGGCGAGGACAGCGAGGGATCTAGGTGGAGGCGCTGGAGAGAGCGTCTGGTGTCCCAGAATGCCTCAGAGGAGCCAGAGGGGACAGTCGAGGCCCAGGGACCTGTGGAATGTGAAAAGGCGGGAAATCCCAGAGCAAGGCAGGCTGGGAAAGGGGCGTTGGTGCCAATTCAAAGGACCTAGGGGCGTTTCCTGGGCGGTGAGCTCCCTTGGCACTGCTGAGGCCCCTGATTGATCCACCCGTGATTGATCACCCCCCGCTGAGAGGAGGGCCACAAACCAAACCCCCGAACTGCCCGCCCACCCCAACGGGGATCTTGGCGTCGGGGCACAGCCGTGCCCGGAAAAGCCCACTCACTCCACGGGACTCCGTCCAGGGTCTCTGCTTGGAAAGAGGCCAGGGGCGGCCCCCTCCATCTACCCACCCAAACCTATTGACGTTCAATGGGGCGGAGCCGCCTCCCGCTTTCAGAGCCGAGCTGCTGGTCCCACCCACTCGGCCAGCAGTCTGCAGCATGCCCGTGTGCCTCTCCCACCATGGCTTTGTCCGGCTCCTCCAGCACCTCAAGCAGTACGTTTGCCTCGGTCCCTGTGTCGGACACATCTCAGGGATTGCAGGTGCCTGGGCAAGGCTCTCGGCCAACGTGTTGACCCCCTCCCACCCGAGAACGGCGGGACCCATCGGCCAGGCCCGGGGTTCCGAGGCGTCAGGTGTGCCCAAATTCGGAGGGCCTGGCATCGTTCGTTCATCTTGCTCCTTTGGCACACGCATGGCTTCTCCGTTCTCTTTTCTGGGAAGACAGTGTTGTTTCAGGGGAGTGCTGCGGGGGGCGGGGCCGGGGTTGGGTGGTGGTGGGAGCAGGTGCTGTGCTGGGATGAGGCCCTTTATCCTCATATCTTCCTGTGGGAATGGGAGTCGGGGAGCTCTGTGGCCTTGCTGCCTTTAGTGGCTTCCTCTGCGCAGGGCCTAGTGGCTTCTGCCTTTTGTCAGGCGTTACGGGTTTGGCTTCGCTTTGGTTGGCCTTGGGCCTTTTGCCTTGGCCTGGCCTTGCCTTGCCTTGGCTTGCCCTTGCCTTGCCTTGGCCTTGGGCTGGGCCTTGCCTTGCCCTTGAATTTGAACTTGACCTTGACCTTGACCTTGACCTTGAACTTGACTTAGAACTTAACCTTAACCTTGAACTTGACCCTGAACTTGACCTTGACCTTGACCTTGAAGTTGACCTTGACCTTGAACTTGAACTTGATCTTGACCTTGAACTTGACCTTGACCTTGAACCTGAACTTGAACTTGACCTTGAACTTGAACTTGACCTTGACTTGAACTTGAACTTGACCTTGACCTTGACCAACAACGGAGACCTCGAGATTTGCTCAGAGCACCGGAGGTCCAGAAGCAGGGCCCTGTATCTCCCCTTCCCTTTGTGATCATTGCAAAGACATTCCTAGCTGATAGCGGAGTGCCCTGAAGAAGCAAGCAGTGGGAGTGTGTTTGACACGACTGTGTGCCTTCCTGGCCTCATCTCCACAAGGGGCCTTTCCTCTCGAAGTAGGCCCCATGTCCCCTTGGGGAGGGTGTCATGCCTCTTTTCTCCTCACTGCCAAAGGGTGGAGCCAAGCTCGCTCTGTCAGAGGTACAAAAACAGCAATTGAATGGATTTTCAAGCTCTTGCTAGGCTGCACCCTTTCAGGCCCACTTTACTGAAACAGGTGCTCTGTGGCCCCTGGTTGGGTATGCAGGTTCACAAACAGGGTGAGATCCTGTCCAAGCCAAGAATTTTCCTGAAAGACCTAGGCTCACTAGAGCTCTCCTCCGGAGCAAAGGGGATAGAGGAGATGTATGGAGGAGTCTTTGCCTTTCCCTGTGAGTGTGGGGCTACTCCCTACGGCCCCAGGCTCAGAGATAACTGCCTCTAAGAAAGGAATGGCAAGAAGCGCTATTCTTGGAGGTTGGGACAGGAGTTCGCAGCATGTGGGGAAAGAAAGACTTCTTCGGGGAAGAAGAGGCAACCACCGGGGGTGTGTTTGCAAGCCTCTATTTGGAAGGAACAGGTTTGCTTATACAGCTCAAGACCTCCAGATCTGCTCAGAGGACTGAAGTTCCAGAGACAGGGCCATGTATCTTCCCTTCCCTTTGAGATCCTTGCAAAGACATTCCTAGCAGATCGTGGGAGTGCCCATGAAGAAGCAAGCAGCGGGAGTGTGCTTGACATCACTGGCTGCCTACCTGGGCTCAGCTCCTCAAGGGGCCTTTCTCTCCTGGTAGGCCCTATGTCCCCTTTGGGAGAGGGTGGTACCCTCTTCCCTCCACACTGCCAAAGGGTGGAGGTGGAGCAAACTCGTTCTCTCTGAGGTAAAAAAAAAAAAAGACAAATTGGATGGATTTTTAAGCTCTTGCTATGCTGCACCCCTCCAGGACCCACTCGAGCAAAACAGGTGCCCTGTGGCCCCTAGGTCAGGTATGCAGGTTCACACACCGGGTGTGATCCTGTCAAAGCCAAGAATTTTCCTGACAGACCTAGGCTCACTAGAGCTCTCCTCCAGAGGAAAGGAGACAAAAAAGACGTGTGTGTGGAGGTGGCTCTGCCTTTCCAGGTCCCAATCTCAGGGATAACTGCCCCTAAGAAAGGAACTGCTGCTGCTGCTGCTGTTAAGTTGCTTCAGTCGTGTTCGACTCTGTGCGACACCATAGACGGTAGCCCACTAGGCTCCCCCGTCCCTGGGATTCTCCAGGCAAGAACAGTAAGTGGGTTGCCATTGCCTTCTCCAATGCATGAAAGTGAAAATGAAAGTGCAGTCGCTCAGTCGTGTCTGACCCTCAGCGACCCCACGGACTGCAGCCTACCAGGCTTCTCCGTCCATAGGATTTTCTGAAAGGAACTGCAAGAAGCGCTTTTCCAGGAGGCTGGGAAAGGGAGTTCGCAGGATGTGGGGAAAGAGAGCCTCCTTCGGGGAAGAATAGGCGGCCACTTGTTTTGTGTTGCAAACCTCCATTTGGAAGGAACAGGTTAGCTTATACAAAGGGAGACCTCCAGATCTGCTCAGAGGACCGAAGTTGCAGAGGCAGGTCGGTGTATTTTCCCTTCACTTTGCGATCCTTGCAAAGACATTCCTTGCTGATAGATATTCAGCAAGGGCCTTTGAGACTGTTGTTTTCTTTCCTAGGTTCAAAGATTCCTTCAGTTCCTAATATAGATATCCTAGAAATTATGTGACATCCGTGAAAATCTGATATGTCCTGGTCAAATGCTGTCAGTTATAATTCCAGTTATCATATTAAAGCATTTCAAGTCGCAGCAGTGACCAGATTACATTGTCAATTTCTATTTAATCAGGTTTTAACCATGTCCTCTATGGTTTCACACTGATGCCTTTGCAGAAATACTGCTACTTCAAGATATATGGAATATACTTTTTTTAAGCTTACCGATAATTTGTTTGTTTGTTTGTTTGTCTTCTGGTAAGCTGGTACCAGATGGAATTTAGTCTCCTCTCTAGGTTAAGAGCACAAAGTTTTCTTAGAATGCAATTTTTAAACAGACTATGAGTTTCTTTACCTTTCATTGATTTATAATTGTTTTCATCATCTGTTTTTTTACTTCGGTAAAGTAAATAAGCCTTATTTAAGATTTTGGTACATGTAGGATGGACTAAGCTTTCCCCACTCTTGCAAGTTCCCTTAACCCTTCAGATTCTTCTTGTGGGACCAAGATCTCACTTTCCTCCAGAGGGACAATCCAAGCTTTTTATTAGTTGATCTGCCCCTGACATCAGAGTCCATTTGAGCATGAGTTGGCCTATAATTTAGGCATGAAACTATGACTACATAAAGAAAAGTGACTTTATGATTCAGGGATGGCCATGATATGCCTTGCACTTCAGAGAAAATGGGTTAAAATGATTTTTTTTCTTCAAAACTGCACAGCCAGTTCTTTCAGCATATGCAATTGAAAACACCTAGTCATTAGGTCAGTTTTCATTCCAATCCCAAAGAAAGGCAATGACAAAGAATATTCAAGCTGCTGCCACAATTGCACTCATCTCACACACTAGTAAAGTAATGCTCAAAATTCTCCAAGTTCACATGAACTGTGAACTTCCAAATGTTCAAGAGGGATTTAAAAAAATGCAGAGAAACCAGAGATCAAACTGCCAACATCCACTGGATCATTGAAAAAGCAAGAGAGTTCCAGAAAAAAAGACATCTATTTCTGCTTTATTGACTATGCCAAAGCCTTTGACTGTGTGGATCACAATAAACTGGGAAAAATTCTGAAAGAGATGGGAATACCAGACCACCTGACCTGTCTCTTGAGAAACCTGTATGCAGGTCAGGAAGAAACAGTTCGAACTAGACATGGAACAACAGACTGGTTCTAAATAGGAAAAGGAATATGTCAAGGCTGTATATTGTCAGCCTGTTATTTAACTTATATGCAGAGTACACATCATGAGAAACACTGGGCTGGAGGAAGCACACGCTGGAATCCAGATTGCTGGGAGAAATATCAAGAATCTCAGATATGCAGACGACACCACCCTTATGGCAGAAAGTGTATAAGAACTAAAGAGTCTCCTGATGAAAGTGAAAGAGGAGAGTGAAAAAAGTTAGCTTAAAGCTCAGCATTCGGAAAACTAAAATCATTGCATCCAGTCTCATCACTTCATGGCAAATAGATGGGAAAACATTGGAAACAGCAGCAGACTATTTTGGGGGGCTTGGAAATCACTGCAGGTGATGGCTGCCTCCATGAACTTAAAACATATTTATGACTTGGAAGAAAAGTGATGACCAAACTAGACAGCATATTAAAAAGCCGAGACGTTGCTTTGCCAACAAAGATCCATCCAGTCAAGGCTATGGTTTTTCCATATGTCATGGATGGATATGAAAGATGTACTATAAAGAAAGTGACAGCTGAAAATTGGATGCTTTTGAACTGTGGTGTTGGAGAAGATGCTTGTAGGTCGCTTAGATTACAAGGAGACGCAACCACTCCATCCTAAAGGAAATCAGGTCTGAATATACATTGGAAGGACTAATACTGAACCTGAAACTCCAATACTGTGGCATTTGATGTGAAGAGCTGACTCACTTGGAAGTTGCTTTGATTTGCCTGTGAGTGTGGGAGCCCTCCCTGGGCAAAGGGCCTCAGGGTCATTGCCACTGAATCACGACCTCCAAGCAAGCGCATTCCAGCTGTGTGACATTCAGGAAGCAGGAGACTGGGAAAACTATCTTCCTTAGAGGAAGGAAGTCATCACAGAGAGTGTGTTTTCAGGCCCTCTTTGCCAGCAAGTGTTTTGCTTCTCAGACATCAGAGCTGCAGGCTTGCTCTGAGGGGCCTCAATTGCAGAGTCAGGGCTGTGTGTCTCACTGCACTTTCCAAGCATTGCAGACACATTCCT
>NW_017217341.1:0-22933 GCF_001704415.2 Capra hircus | reverse complement strand
TTTTTCTTACCTGGTAACCCAGTCGACAGCCAGACTTTCCGCACCTGGTAGATTGTGCTTTAGGACTGTCCCCTGTTTGTCTTATTCACAAACATTCTCTCAAATGACTTTATTCTCTATATCAAGCCAGTACAATCTCTTTTCTACTCGGTCAAAATCCAATGCCACAACGTTACCCAATCCTTGCAAGATGAGGGAGTATAATTGTCATAGATAGTTAGATTTCTCAAATAGTAACGGTTGCTAAAAATGAGATCAGGCCGATGTTGCTGTTCTGCCGGCAGGTCTTTCCGTCTGGCTCACGGATGTAGCCTGGGGCACATTTGCAGATGTAAGTGCCAGGTAAGTTCTCACACTTTTGGCTACAGATGAAGGGTGTCTCCTTGCATTCATCAATATCAACACAAGTCCTCTTGTCAGACAACAGCTTGTAACCAGGGTTACAAGAACAATAGAAACTGGTTAAGGTATCTGTGCAGTTTTTGGTTACAACCACTGAGCGTAGGGTCATTGCACTCATTAATGCCTGTAAGGTAAAAGACAGTTATCAGAGAACCTAAGTTGTCAGTAATGGACCCCACCATAATGGTCAAAAAAGTCAGCCTTCCCGCTGGACAGATGCAGTTCTTTTTTTTTTGGTTGGGTTTGGGACAGAGCCAAGTTCTTAAGCAACAGTTAGAACTGGACATGGAACAACAGACTGGTTCCAAAACAGGAAAAGGAGTACGTCAAGGCTGTATATTGTCACTCTGCTTATTTAACTTATATGCAGAGTACATCATGAGAAACGCTGGACTGAAGAAACACAAGCTGGAATCAAGACTGCCGGAAGAAATATCAATAACCTCACATATGCAGATAACACCACCCTTATGGCAGAAAGTGAAGAGGAACTAAAAAGCCTCTTGATGAAAGTGAAAGTGGAGAGTGATAAAAGTTGGCTTAAAGCTCAACATTCAGAAAACGAAGATCATGGCATCTGGTCCCATCACTTCATGGGAAATAGATGGGGAAACAGTGTCAGACTATTTTTGGGGGTCCAAAATCACTGTAGATGGTGACTGCACCCATGAAATTAAAAGATGCTTACTCCTTGGAAGAAAAGTTATGACCAACCTAGATAGCATATTCAAAAGCAGAGACATTACTTTGCCAACAAAGGTACGTCTAGTCAAGGCTCTGGTTTTTTCCTGTGGTCATGTATGGATGTGAGAGTTGGACTGTGAAGAAGGCTGAGCTGTGGTGTTGGAGAAGACTCTTGAGAGTCCCTTGGACTGCAAGGAGATCCAACCAGTCCATTCTGAACAAGATCAGCCCTGGGATTTCTTTGGAAGGAATGATGCTAAAGCTGAAACTCCAGTACTTTGGCCACCTCATGCGAAGAGTTGACTCATTGGAAAAGACTCTGATGCTGGGAGAGATTGGGGGCAGGAGGAGAAGGGGACGACAGAGGATGAGATGGCTGGATGGCATCACTGACTCGATGGACGTGAGTCTGAGTGAACTCCAGGAGTTAGTGACGGCCCCATGGGAGCAAATGGGGTCGCAAAGAGTAGGACGCGACTGAACTGAACTGAACTGAACTGAAGTTCTTAATGAATCATGCTAAAAAAGACAAATAAACAGGGACATAAAAAGGGATTTCTAAAGGCCCTACATTATTCAAAAGTCACTCTTACTCAACTTCCTTCCTTGATCCTTCACCAATGGTTTTAACAACTAGTACAACCAGGGTGGGGTTAGGGCGGGGGGGAGGGGGACTTCCAGTTAAACCTTCCCCTTTAGTCACCTGAGGATGAAAATTAAGAACAGATTAAGGAATGTAGGAGGGGCAGTTAAAGCAACAAGTCATTGCATGATCACCACTGTCTGCTCTTAGATAGATGGCCTTAATTTGTTTATCTCCTATTCTCTATATGAATGACTAACTGATGATTAGTCGAAAAATGTGTGTGACTGACCTTATTGACCAAGAAATCCTTGCTTCTTCATAGACAAACAACAGTAATTTTCTGGCAGTGTGCTACTTAGAGAACCAAATGAAAGGTCCTACTAAGTCAGAAAGGGCTGAGAATCCACGTTCAGTCCCCCTCATTTCCTTTTCCCTAATTTTCCATTATACTCACCACATCCTTTCTCATCACTGCTGTCTAAGCAGTCAGGGAAGTGTTTACAGACTTTCACCATCTCAATGCAGTTCCCATTGTCACACCTGAACTGATGAGGGGGACATGTGGTTTCTGGGGTGTGACAGAGGTGCTCCAGCTCATCAGAGTTATCTCTACAGTCATTGTCCCCATCACAGACATAGGCCTTATTAATGCAGAGTCCGTTCTGACACGTAAAAAGGTTCTCGCCGCAGGTAGGGTACACACAGCCCCGCTCATCACTGTAGTCACCACAGTCATTGTTCCGGTCACACCCTGTGTCATGAGACCCAGTACCACTTAAAATCAGAATATTTCAGGTGAAAATCCAGATCCCCAATTTCTCTCCAAACACATGATGCTGACTGGTGTCTGTGTCTCTTAGCTGGAGCACACGCCCACAGTCCGCCTCACCTGCCTCTCTCTGTTGTCAGGCTGACCCTGAGCCACAGCATGCAGTCCCATTTATCATCCTGCTCACACTGCTACTTTTCTTATAGCAGAAAGAATTGAATGAAGTATTTCTTACGCCCATGCCTCTATTCCAGGTGGCAAACCCTGAGCGTCAGCTGCCTCAAGAAAGAATTTTCTTCTACTAAGCCCACTTCACTCATCTCTCTGATCCTCTGTGCAAGGTCACGTTATGACCTTCATGGACCCCAGGCACTTCTGCTTTCATGGGCCCCTTCCTTCATAAAAATATTTAAAATTATATTTAAGGACTACATTGGTATAAAGGCATATATATTATTATTTAGTATGTAAATACTTTCTTTGAAGTTCTCTTTATTTTTTTTCTTTTGATTTTAAAAGAAGTCCAAAACTTTCAGAGGCCATGAAAAGTATCATGGCCCCAGCCCTGCCTCATGGACATTTAAGGTTTGTTAATAAGTTTTTTAATCCCCAATTCACCTGAAGTGGTTGGGGATACACAAGCCATTGTTACAGACGAACTCCGTTCCAAAGCAGGATCTCCTGGTGCAATTCTGGTGCTCATCAGAGGCATCAAGGCAATCTGCTTCACCATCACAAACCCATGATTCAGGGATACACCCTCTGTGTGGACGCACACCAACTGCACAGGCAAACTCAGAACTTGAGCAGTTGCGATTTTCAGAAGCTAAAGCACAAAGAGAATCAGGAATCATATGAGAACTCATCCCAGCAGTCAAGTTCATTTGAATCAATATTTATCTTGCTTTACATTACATAATAGTCTAAGGGATGAAAGGAAATGAAGGGAAAATAGGAAGACAAATTACTCTCCAAATTTTCATTTTAAATGCTTTCAATCTTGAATTTTTTTCAGAAGTAAAAAAGTAAAGATAAACACCTCATAATTTAATTTCCATAAAATTAATGTAAAGGTCATATTTTTCCCTTAGGGATATAGAAAACTACTTGCATTTTATTAATTGGATACTAAAATCCCATACATTTGGTAATTATTTTTATTTTATAAAGTATAATCACACAAACACAATGTGAGATAGGCATTTTTTACACCAGTTTTACGAGAAAAGTGAAACTCACAATGGTTAACTAGACAGCAAAAAATCACAGAATTTTCTAAAAAGCTAGTGCTTCTTTCCTAGATATATAGGAAGAGTACTTGTTAATAAGAGTCAACAGAGGTCAGCTCCTAGCTCGGTGCCTGCCTGGATTCCTGACATGGTGTAGGGCCGAGAGGGTGGGGAAGGCGGGAGCAGGCAAGAGAGGGCCAGCCAGCCTGCAATTGGGCCAGAGTGCTGGCGCTTTGAACTCTGGGCGAAGGTGAAGCACAACTTTTGCAACTCATGCTGGCAGCTCTCCTCCCCCCTAGAATAATGGATGCTGTTTTCTAACTGCAGAAGCCATCTTGTCACCAAATTCAAGACGCTAGAAGGAGAAGTCTTGAGACTACTGTAAAAATAAGACTGAAAACCAGAAGCAGGAGGCTTAAGTCCAAATCCTGAGAACACCAAAGAACTCCTGACTCCAGGGAACATTAATTGACAGGAGCTCGTCAAACGCCTCCATACCTACACTGAAACCAAGCACCAACTAAGGGCCAACAAGTTCCAGAGTAAGACATACCACACAAATTCTCCAGCAACACAGGAACACAGCCCTGAGCTTCAATATGCTGCCCAAAGTTAAAACCCATTGACAGCTCATAAATCATTACTGGACACTTCATTGCACTCCAGAGAGAAGAAATCCAGCTCCACCCCACCAGAACACAAGCTTCCCTAACCAAGAAACCTTGACAAGCCTCCGTACAACCTCACCCACAGCGAGGAGACTCCACAATAAAGAAAACTCCACAAACTGCCAGAGTACAGAAAGACCACCCAAACTCAACAATATAAACAAGATGAAGAGACAGAGGAATACCCAGCAAGTAAAGGAACAGGATAAATGTCCACCAAACAAACAAAAGAGGAAGAGATAGGGAATCTACCTGATAAAGAAATCCGAATAATGATAGTGAAAATGATCCAAAAACCTTGAAATCAAAATGGAATCACAGATAAATAGCCTGGAAACAAGGATTGAGAAGATGCAAGAAAGGTTTAACAAGGACCTAGAAGAAATAAAAAAGAGTCAATATATAATGAATAATGCAATAAATGAGATCAAAAACACTCTGGAGGCAACAAATAGTAAAATAACAGAGGCAGAAGATAGGATTAGTGAAGTAGAAGATAGAATGGTAGAAATTAATGAATCAGAGAGGAAAAAAGAAAAACGAATTAAAAGAAATGAGGACAATCTCAGAGACCTCCATATTAAACGCCCCAACATTTGAATCATAGGAGTCCCAGAAGAAGAAGACAAAAAGAAAGACCATGAGAAATACTTGAGGAGATAATAGTTGAAAACTTCCTAAAATGGGGAAGGAAATAATCACCCAAGTCCAAGAAACCAGAGAGTCCCAAAATAGAATAAACCCAAGGTGAAACACCCCAAGACACATATTAATCAATTAAAAAGATTAAACACAAAGAACAAATATTAAAAGGAGCAGGGGAAAAACAACAAATAACACATAAGGGATTCCCATAAGGATAACAGCTGATCTTTCAATAGAAACTCTTCAGGCCAGAGAGAATGGCAAGACATACTTAAAGTGATGAAAGAAAATAACCTACAGCCCAGATTACTGTACCCAGCAAGGATCTCATTCAAATATGAAGGAGAAATCAAAAGCTTTACAGACAAGCAAAAGCTGAGAGAATTCAGCACCACCAAACCAGCTCTCCAACAAATGCTAAAGGATCTTCTCTAGACAGGAAACACAAAAAGGTGTATAAACTTGAACCCAAAACAATAAAGTAAATGGCAATGGGATCATACTTATCAATAATTACCTTAAACGTAAAAAGGTTGAATGCCCCAACCAAAAGACAAAGACTGGCTGAATGGATACAAAACAAGACCCTATATATGTTGTCTACAAGAGACCCACCTCAAAAGGGACACATACAGACTGAAAGTGAAGGGCTGGAAAAAGATATTCCGTGCAAATAGAGACCAAAAGAAAGCAGGAGTAGCAATACTCATATCAGATAAAATAGACTTTAAAACAAAGGCTGTGAAAAGAGACAAAGAAGGCACTACATAATGATCAAAGGATCAATCCAAGAAGAAGATAACAATTATAAATATATATGCACCCAACATAGGAGCACCGCAATATGTAAGACAAATGCTAACAAGTATGAAAGGGGAAATTAACAATAACACAATAATAGTGGGAGACTTTAATACCCCACTCACACCTATGGACAGATCAACTAAACAGAAAATTAACAAAGAACAAAACTTTAAATGATACAATAGACCAGTTAGACCTAATTGATATCTATAGGACATTTCACCCCAAAACAATGAATTTCACCTTTTTCTCAAGTGCACACGGAACCTTCTCCAGGATAGATCACATCCTGGGCCATAAATCTAGCCTTGGTAAATTCAAAAAAATTGAAATCATTCAAGCATCTTTTCTGACCACAATGCAGTAAGATTAGATCTCAATTACAGGAGAAAAACTATTAAAAATTCCAACATATGGAGGCTGAACAACACGCTTTGAATAACCAACAAATCACAGAAGAAATCAAAAAAAGAAATCAAATATGCATAGAAATGAATGAAAATGAAAACACAACAACCCAAAACCTGTGGGACACTGTAAAAGCAGTGCTAAGGGAAAGTTCATAGCAATACAGGCATACCTCAAGAAACAAGAAAAAAGTCAAATAAATAACCTAACTCTACACCTAAAGCAACTAGAAAAGGAAGAAATGAAAACCCCGGGTTAGTAGAAGGAAAAATCTAAAAATTAGGGCAGGGCAGAAATAAATGCAAAAGAAACAAAAGAGACCATAGCAAAAATCAACAAAGCAAAAGCTGGTTCTTTGAAAGGATAAATAAAATTGACAAACCATTAGCCAGACTCATCAAGAAACAAAGGGAGAAAAATCAAATCAATAAAATTAGAAATGAAAATGGAGAGATCACAACAGACAACACAGAAATACAAAGGATCATAAGAGACTACTATCAGCAATTATATGCCAATAAAATGGACAACGTGGAAGAAATGGACAAATTCTTAGAAAAGTACAACTTTCCAAAACTGAACCAGGAAGAAATAGAAAATCTTAACAGACCCATCACAAGCACGGAAATTGAAACTGTAATCAGAAATCTTCCAGCAAACAAAAGCCCAGGTCCAGACGGCTTCACAGCTGAATTCTACCAAAAATTTAGAGAAGAGCTAACACCTATCCTACTCAAACTCTTCCAGAAAATTGCAGAGGAAGGTAAACTTCCAAACTCATTCTATGAGGCCACCATCACCCTAATACCAAAACCTGACAAAGCCACAAAAAAGAAAACTACAGGCCAATATCACTGATGAACATAGATGCAAAAATCCTTAACAAAATTCTAGCAATCAGAATCCAACAACACATTAAAAAGATCATACACATGACCAAGTGGGCTTTATCCAGGGATGCAAGGATTCTTCAATATCTGCAATCAATCAATGTCACCACATTAACAAATTGAAAAATGATTAGCAGAGAAGCCTTTGACAAAGATAAAAACAGAAAGCTGCTATATATGACAAACCCACAGCAGATGTTGAATTTTGTCAAAGGCCTTCTCTGAATCTATTGAGATAATCATATGGTTTTTATTTTTCAATTTGTTAATGTGGTGGATTACATTGATTGATTTGCGGATATTGAAGAATCCTTGCATCCCTGGGATAAAGCCCACTTGGTCATGGTGTATGATCTTTTAATGTGTTGTTGGATTCTGATTGCTAGAATTTTGTTGAGGATTTTTGCATCTATGTTCATCAGTGATATTGGCCTGTAGTTTCTTTTTTTGTGAGCATCTTTGTCAGGTTTTTGGTATTAGGGTGATGGTGGCCTCATAGAATGAGTTTGGAAGTTTACCTTCCTCTGCAATTTTCCTGGAAGAGTTTGAGTAGGATAGGTGTTAAGCTCTTCTCGTAAATTTTTGGTAGAATTCAGCTGTGAAGCCGTCTGGACCTGGGCTTTTGTTTGCTGGAAGATTTCTGATTACAGTTTCAATTTCCGTGCTTGTGATGGGTCTGTTAAGATTTTCTATTTCTTCCTGGTTCAAGTTTGGAAAATTGTACTTTTCTAAGAAATTTGTCCATTTCTTCCACCTTGTCCATTTTATTGGCATATAATGCTGATAGTAGTCTCTTATGATCCTTTGTATTTCTGTGTTGTCTGTTGTGATCTCTCCATTTTCATTTCTAATTTATTGATTTGATTTTTCTCTCTTTGCTTCTTGATGGAGTCTGGCTAATGGTTTGTCAATTTTATTTATCCTTTCAAAGAACCAGCTTTTGGCTTTGTTGATTTTTGCTATGGTCTCTTTTGTTTCTTTTGCATTTATTTCTGCCCTAATTTTTAAGATTTCTTTCCTTTTACTAACTCTGGGGTTGTCCAATTTCTTCCTTTCTAGTTGCTTTAGTTGTAGAGTTTAGGTTATTTATTTGACTTTTTTCTTGTTTCTTGAGGTATGCCTGTATTGCTATGAACTTTCCGCTTAGCACTGCTTTTATAGTGTCCCACAGGTTTTGGGTTGTTGTGTTTTCATTTTCATTAGTTTCTATGCATATTTTGATTTCTTTTTTGATTTCTTCTGTGATTTGTTGGTTATTCAGAAGTGTGTTGTTCAACCTCCATATGTTGGAATTTTTAATAGTTTTTCTCCTGTAATTGAGAGCTAATCTTAATGCATTATGGTCAGAAAAGATGCTTGAATGATTTCGATTTTTTTGAATTTATCAAGTTTAGATTTATGGCCCAGGATGTGATCTATCTTGGAGAAGGTTCCATGAGCACTTGAAAAAAGGTGAAATTCATTGTTTTGGGGTGAAATGTCCTATAGATATCAATTAGGTCTAACTGATCTAATGTATCATTTAAAGTTTGCGTTTCTTTGTTAATTTTCTGTTAGTTGATCTGTCCATAGGTGTGAGTGGGGTATTAAAGTCTCCCACTATTATTGTGTTATTGTTGATTTCCCCTTTCATACTTGTAAGCATTTGTCTTACATATTGCGGTGCTCCTATATTGGGTGCACTATATATTTTATAATTGTTATATCTTCCTTCTTGGATTGATCCTTTGATCATTATGTAGTGGCCTTCTTTGTCTCTTTTCACAGCTTTGTTTTAAAGTCTATTTTATCGGATATGAGTATTGCCACTCCTGCTTTCTTTTGGTCTCTATTTGCGTGGAATATCTTTTTCCAGCCCTTCACTTTCAGTCTGTATGTGTCCCTTGTTTTGAGGTGGGTCTCTTGTAAGCAGCATATAGAGGGGTCTTGTTTTTGTATCCATTCAGCCAGTCTTTGCCTTTTGGTTGGGGCATTCAACCCTTTTATGTTTAAGGTAATTATTGATGAGTATGATCCCGTTACCATTTACTTTATTGTATTGGGTTCGGGTTTATACACCCTTTTTGTGTTTCCTGTCTAGAGAATATCCTTTAGAATTTGTTGGAGAGCTGGTTTGGTGGTGCTGAATTCTCTCAGCTTTTGCTTGTCTGTAAAGCTTTTGATTTCTCCTTCATATTTGAATGAGATCCTTGCTGGGTACAGTAATCTGGGCTGTAGGTTATTTTCTTTCATCACTTTAAGTATGTCTTGCCATTCCCTCCTTGCCTGAAGAGTTTCTATTGAAAGATCAGCTGTTATCCTTATGGGAATCCCCTTGTGTGTTATTTGTTGTTTTTCCCTTGCTGCTTTTAATATTTGTTCTTTGTGTTTGCTCTTTGTTAATTGATTAATATGTGTCTTGGGTGTTTCGCCTTGGGTTATCCTGTTTGGAACTCTCTGTGTTTCTTGGACTTGGGTGATTATTTCCTTCCCCATTTTTAGGGAAGTTTTCAACTATTATCTCCTCAAGGATTTTCTCATGATCTTTCTTTTTGTCTTCTTCTTCTGGGACTCCTATAATTCGAATGTTGGAGCATTTCATATTGTCCTGGAGGTCTCTGAGATTGTCCTCATTTCTTTTAATTTGTTTTTCTTGTTTCCTCTCTGATTCATTTATTTCTACCATTCTATCTTCTATTTCACTAATCCTATCTGCTGCCTCCATTATTCTACTAATTGTTGCCTCCAGAGTGTTTCTGATCTCATTTATTGCATTATTCATTATATTTTGACTCTTTTTTATTTCTTCTAGGTCCTTGTTAAACCTTTCTTGCATCTTCTCAATCCTTGTCTCTAGGCTATTTTATCTGTGATTCCATTTTGATTTCAAGATTTTCGATCATTTTCACTATCAATATTCGGAATTCTTTCTCAGGTAGATTCCCTACCTCTTCCTCTTTTGTTTGGTTTGGTGGGCAATCTCCTGTTCCTTTACCTGCTGAGTATTCCTCTGTCTCTTCATCTTGGTTATATTGCTGCATTTGGGTGGCCTTTTTATATTCTGGTAATTTGTGGAGTTCTCTTTATTATGGAGCTTCCTCACTGTGGGTGGGGTTGTATCAGTGGCTTGTCAAGGTTTCCTGGTTAGGGAGGCTTGCGTTGGAGTTCTGGTGGGTGGAGCTGGGTTTCTTCTCTCTGATGGTGAGTCTTCCAGAAACAGACTTTCAGCAAGTTCTGTGTTTATCTCCAAGTCTCTGAGGAAACGCCAGCGCTTCAGAAAACAGCCCACATCTTGCCTCAAACACACACTGTCTTCAACCAAGAGGCTACTTGACCTTTCTCGAGTGTACAGTGGAGTTTTCCAGATGCCTCTTTTTTTGTTCCGTATTCTGGAAGGAAGTCACAACCTGCAGCTCACACGTAGAAATGGGGAGTTGTACTTTTACCTTCTGACGTCGGTAGCCGTGGCGCCCGCGTTGGCGGCGTTGGAAAGGGAATCAAGATTCTCCCGCAACTCCCCGCGGCAGAGCTTCTACCCATTTCACAGAAGCGCAAGAACCGAGAGAGAGAGAGAGAGAGAGAGAGAGAGAGCCCGAGGAAATGACCAAGTCCTCTGTGGCTCACTCCAGGTGTCACTGTAGGTTAGATGACTGTAGGGGAAAGCGTCTGCAGCTCCCCTCACCCGGCCCCCCTGGCCATCACCCACGGAGGCTGGCGTTGCCGAATGCAGGGCGCTAGGACCCGGTGGCGCGGCGTGGGCAGGGACTGGGTGCTCCGGAAGCAGAAGGGCGCCACTGCCGCCGTCAGTCCCGGGCAGGTGGGGGCGCGGCGCGGTGCTAGGGGCGCCGAGGGCGGAGGCGGCCGACACACCAAGAAGGTGATTTTAGAAGTATGTTAAAAGTAGTACAGGACTACTCATACTAAAGAAACAAGAAACATTATTAATGAGTAATGTGTGTGATTCTCTGCAGTCCTAGGAGATCTCTCTGATTTCCCTATTATTCATTTTTATAGTAATCAAAGCATTTTCTACTAATCCTTCTTTTACAAAGAATTTCTATGACTTCCTAGAATACTTCTAGAAGTCTGAAACACAGAAATTGGAATTGTCTCTAGCATTGAGCACAGAAGAGTTCACAAACTAAATTGTGAAACTAGCACCCAAGTTAAATATTTTTACCAAGGACCAGCATCTTTCCAGTGTTGCCTTTCAGTCACTGCCTCAGGGCAGCTGTCCTGTCTGTTCCCCATGGGCAGCTACTCTGGGACTCACTGTCCTGATCATTTCTGCCAGGCACACTGTTATGCTTCTTGTAATATGGGCCCATTGATCCTAACAGTAACCCTGTGAAAAACTACTGTTATTTTGCACATGTTAAAGAAGAGGATCAGGACAGCATGCGTGCCTGCGTGCATGCTAGGTTGGTGCAGAGGGGTCCAACTCCTGTGACACATGGCAGTAGCCCACCAGGCTCCTCTGTCCATGGGATTTTCAAGAAAGAATACTGGAGGGGGTTGCCATATCCATCTCCTTAGTGTTTGTGATATTTTTCAGGGTCACACTGCTGTTAAATAGCAGAGCTGCATTCAAAGGTTTTGAAACTTAGAACTCTCCTTTCACTTGTGCTCTCTTGCAGTGATTTCCACTCAGAGAAACTTTGAAGCCAGAAACCATCACAGAACAGAGCTCCTGTGTTGGAGGCAGTGAAGATATAGTGTAAGGGAGTGGATTGTTCCAGTAAAGCAGGACCAAGGAGGTGGGAGGAAGAGTAACAGGTGTTAGGATCAGCCACTCAGCACCACATGTTGGCAGCTTTTCTGGACGAGATGAGTCTTACCCCAGATACTGACACCAACAGTTCTTTGCTGACTGGGTATAAATTAGTTTATCTGTGACTTCAGGACTAATCATTTTCCACAGTTTCAGAACTCCTTTCTACCCTTTTTTTTCTTGGAGGAGTGGAATGGAGGGCCGCACTCCGTAGCTTGCAGAATCCATGGCACCTGAGCTTCTTATACTGGAAGCGTGGAGTCGAAACCACTGGACTGCCAGGGAATTCCAGTAATTCCACCTTTTGACAATCAAGTCCTGAGAAGTAATAGAACCATTCCATAGTATAAATGGACAAATGCTATTCCACAATAGGTTTATGTAGACAAAAGAAAGATTTAGGTCTTCAGAATGAAGAAACAAGTTTTCCCTCCTAAGAATTTAATAAAAACAAATTAGAAGATTAAGGAAATGAACATGTTTTCTAAATTTTATTATAATGTAAACAAAAATTTTAAAAGAAAATATAAATATGATGAGATAAACTAATAAATGAAAATATGTACATAAAGAAACATATAAATAACATCAGGGCAGTCATCGCTATGCACAGATTCCCGTGCAGCTGAATACTCTTTATACCTACTTGTTATTACTACTGAGAAAGAATTTATTGATTTATTCAATAAATATTTTGGCTAAAGCAGAATTCAGAGTCTCTTAAATGACCACAGTTGGGAGTGATGTGGCATCTTAGTCAGTGAGAGTCATGTCAAGGTGAGTTCAGGTCTCCATCCATCATCTTAACCTTTCCTGCAAGCTGGCTGATGAAGACAAGGATCTCATGATTTCCATTCTGACGATTCCCCAGGCGCAGTCGCTGTATTCCTTCTCTTGCAGGTAGACATGGATGCCCTGGAAGTACCTCTTCACAGCCAGGGTGGGGCCCGTCCTTCCCAGGCCAGAGTCTTCCTCTCCCATCACCTGCCCCAGGCAGGCGTCCAGGTCGTCCAGCTGCTGATGGAGTCCAGTGCGGAGCTGCTGCAGGAGGGTGGTGTCCCAGGCAGCAGAGGAGCTCTCTGTGCGGAAGAGGTTGAAGCTCTGCTGGAGCATCTCGTGGAGCACAGAGACGGCCTGGGCCTCCTGGAGCTGGCCGCCCTCCACCATCTCCTGGGGGAAAGCGAAGTCTTTTCTGTCCTGCAGACAGAAGCGAGGGGAGAGTCTCCTCATTTGGCCCAGGATCCTGAGGTTCTGGCTGCCAAACAGCACGTGGTTCTGAGACAGGTCACAGCCCAGGGATCCTCCCGGGCCATAGCTGACCAGCACCAGGGCCATGAGTAGAGAGAGCACGAAGGCCATGGGGAAGATGAGGCTGCTGCTGGGCTGGCTGAGACGGCGTCTGGGTGAACCTTGAGGTAGGTTCTCTGATGCCATGCTTTCTAAGCGAGGCCATTAAATAGGGAACATGATAGTTTTCATTTTCTAGTCATTTCTATATACTTTTACTTCCTAATTTGGTTTTCTGTTATGTATTCTGAATATGGTCAAAGAAATTGTCATCTATTTAAACTACTAATTTTACCTTTTCCCAGTAAGTTCAGATGTGCTTATCCAAATGGATATTCATCATCAAATGAGAAAGGTCTTTGTCTTATGTTAGAATTGAAGTGCATTTGTGATTACACACATCATTGCTCCCTGTTTTTCATGCATAAATGTTCCTCTCCTCTTTTCCGGGAACACACCTGTAGCCCTCATCTTGGGCTCCGTTTCCCCTCTCACTCTGCCTAGGAAGCCAGGCCCCTCAGCCCTGTGGTTTCCGTATTTATTTAGGGATTTAACAGATCACTGTGGCTCCTGATCTCACTGAAACGAAGGATGGGTTTTCCTTAGTGTTTGATATAAAGAGCAGGCTGATTATTATCAGTCCATGAGCTCACCCCACGTTTTTCCTCCTTCTAGAACACGTTCCTGCAGGTCCATGTGGCTGTGTTTTAGGGAACCACAAGGTCAGGGCCATTACAGACATCACCCTTTCTTTCCACCTTTTTCTTGCTGGAGACCTGTTGTCCTCCACAGAATGGGCCAATACCCCCACCAGAATCCTGGTTCTTCTCAGGGAACATGGGTGAGGAGTCTCTAAATCCAGGATAATTGTATTTTCCTAGCAGCACCTCACTCACAAGGGAGAGATCACATGGAGCCTCCTCTGTCCTCTGGAGTGACTGAGTCCCCTTCCTCATCTGCTGGACTCCCTCCCTGCAGACAGGCTCACCACATCCTGCGGCCTCAAAATCTCCTTTCTGTGGAGGGCTTGTTGATTTGTTGGGAAAATAAATTCTCTTCCTGAACCCCATATTCTCTCCTGGAGTGTTTCTGTGAAGGACCCTAGTTCTCGGTGGTGACCTCCTCTTCTCCTGACCCCAAGTGTCCAAAACATCAGCAGTGCTCAGATGCTGAGAGCAAAAGAGTGTTTGTGTAAAAGAAGTTGGTGAAGGAATTTCCAACTGCAGTCATTTTGCTTTTAGTAGATAAATAATATCTACTTTGCCAAGTACAGTTATTATTCAACTCTTTTACTTAAACTGTTCAACACTTGTTCTGGACTGCGTTTCTGAGCTGGAGGAAGGAGATTCAGTGCTGGGGTTATCTCTTGTTGGAAGCTTGTGTCACAGAATCTAGTGAGTTACAGTCGTTTGTTCAGGCTGTTGATTCCACCCGGCATCTCTGTTCCTCTGTCTCTGTCTCCTCTGAGAAAGCAGGGCGTTGAGACCCAGCCTACCAGATCAGGAGCAATAGCCTTCTTTCCTTGAGTGTAATGTTTCACTTAAACTTTCATATTCACTTAGTGACTTATTGGACAGGATTCGTCTCACTGCTCCTTCTCTGGTAGTAATTCATGATGAGGCGAGAACAAGAAAGGGAAGTAAAGAAAGCCCAAGGGGCTGCATCACTTTCAAGAGGTTAGATTTTTTTGTTTCTCTTTGCAATTTTGCTAGAAAGTAAAATTCCACAGTTGTTTTGTGGGCAACCAGAAAACAAGAGTAAGTCTTAATGTCATGAATATGAAAGAAAGAAGGGTGCTTTCCCTGACACAGTGATATATTCTGGGTTAGCAAACTTCAGTGCAGCATAGCTGGGGCCTAGGCTGTGGCAGAGGGGAAGGATCAGGTCAACATGAACAACAGAAAGGCTGGGACAAGGCTGCTTCTGACAGAAGCTCGAGGAAGGCCGAGTCCTGAGTCCATGGACTGCCCTCAGCTTTGTAAGACCATCCAACTGATTTTTCTTTCCTTTAATCCATATGTGGTCTGTATAAGGGGAGAAGGAAGAAGTCACACGCACCAGCTCATGGGAGACAGGCAATCAGAACCCCAGTGCTAGAACACTGACCCTCTCTCACATGGTCAAGGAGACCAGCCTTGCTGAGCATCTGGGATAAACCCACCCGGGCAATGAGAAGTTGCTTTGAAAAAACTAGAATGAAAGGGAATGAAATGATTCAAAAGATCCTGATCTTAATCTTGGTAAAAAATAATTATGTTCTTAAAAATGATAACTGAATTTTATTGATTGTATCCCTAATCTCCCTAATATCCCACCTTGTGATATGATCACATTGATGGGATGGGTTTTTTAAGCATTTTAAATGTATTCATTTGGCTGTACCAGGCCTTGGTGGCGGCATGCTGGATCTTCCATATTCCTTGCCGCAGATAGGATCTTTACTTGTGGCATGGGAAGTCTTGGTTGTGGCCTATAGGATCTAGATCCCTGACCAGGAACAAAACATCAAACTTCTAGGAGAGTGGACAACTTTCCTAGAATCTCTTCCTCAGCAAAGAGCTTCAAGTGCTGTAGGATTTCTCTCCGTTATGCACAAGGCCCTGCTCAAAAGGGAGGAAACCCTTTTGGGCTCCTGGGCTCGTCACCATCTTGTGGGCATTCCCTCTCCTAGAATGAACACTTAGGGATTCAGCATGCAGACCCTTGCCTGTGTTAAGGAACTTGTCCTCAAAGCTTCTCTTGGTTGGACTGAGGGTGGAGTAAAGAGGTTACTATTGGTTATATTGATATGAAAGACTGCTATCATTCACTAAGTTCCACATTTTCAGGCTAATTTGCAAACTTTGCATTATTTGAATTAAAGGATGTCCTCTGTGACTGCTACTAAAGTTGTCTCAATGTTTTAGAAGACGAAAGGAAAGTCTGGTGTCAGCTGCTCTCAGCAGCCCCAGATTGTGTGAGAGTAGAGCTTCCTGCTGCTCCCAGTCCCTCCTCTTCATCAGTTCTGAGTCCTGGCCCTCAGCTGCTCTGAGCACGTGCTGCCTCCTTCCTCCTCTTCCTGCCTCCAAAGTCTTCTCCCCTGCTCCCAGGAGGGCAGTCATCATCCCTTCCTGATGCTCCTGGAATCCACATCGCCAAGCACGTTGTCACATATGTGTGTGTGGTCAGCACACTTTGGTGAGAGAAAGAAGAGAACGCTATGAATTAACCCATGTTCATTATTATGCCACTAATATCTATAGACAACCAGAATACAGGAGCTATAGACCTGTACATAACTGAAGAATTCAAACCTCATGTATTAGGCCCTTAGAAAGGAAATGCAGAGAGATGTGGCAATTTAAAAATTGGTGCAATTTAAAAACTGTCACAGAGACTATGGAGTCACAGCTCTCAGTTCTCTTTTGGACTAAAGAAGAGAGATTGAGCCTCGGGTTTCTCTTTCAAGCTGAGTTGACTCATGTAGATGAATACCTCCTTTTGGATTGAGACTTTTAGATGAGTATATTTCACTTCCAGTATAATAACACAAAAGAAGCACTGAAGCTGTGACATTCTCTGATGCCCAGGATAGAAGGGAAAAGTTTTTCAGTGGAGACAAAATTGAGAAAAGTGCAGAAAGTGACAATTCTGACCTATTTAAAGATCTTATTTGTGGGAAGGTGCGGGGAACAGCTGGATAAAGGCTGGCACAGCCCCACGTCTGCAGCATCACCAAGCTCACCAGATGCCACCCCTTTCCCTGATGACAGAGAGGGTGATGTTCTCCAGCCCTGGAGAATGGTGATCATCACCATTGCCACCCTCTGGGAGACCAGGAATCCCCCAAAATCAGCACTTGAGTGAAATTCAGTCCCACGGCTCCAGCTCAGCAAGATGCTCAAATCTGCCTTTCCTGCGCCCCAGCGACCGGGAGGGCGCCACAGCACTCCCTGTAACAGAGCAACTGACCTTGCTCTCCCAGCAGACCTGTCCAGGTCCAGTGCCTCGAACTCCAGTGCCACATCCACCGGGAGAACCGGGGAGTCCCTGTAGGCAGGAGCCTCCAGCTGAGCTAGGTGCTTCTGGGGCCCAGGGAGCACGTGGGGGTCCCAGGAGCAGTGAGGAACCTTTGTTTTGGGGCCAGACTGCCCAGGGGAGCTTTGCAGGGGTTTCCCTTAGAACTTGATATCTGCACCTGCCCCTGCTTCCATCCTCCCCTTCCTGGGAAGAGGGTTTACCCAGAGCGGTTTACACTGATGCCTGTTTATGCTGCCACTGAGGGCTGGAAATCTGAGCATGTTGTGGTATGTTTTCAGATTCCGGGTTGGTTCTGGGGAAAAAGACTAATTTGGGGAAAGGGGAAAGGCATCTACGTTCTGGACAGTAATCTAGATATTGGGACCATCCAGTGGGGAGACTTGAGGACAACACAGAGACTTACAGGAGCCCCTGGGGAAAGGGGAAATGATTTTATTTAATATAAACGGTTAATTTCTCCTGCAACGTTCAAGTAGTTGGATATAGTTTAAAAAGGTACAAAGAAGTCTGAAACTCACACCAAGTCTAAATATTCCTTATGCCAAAACAAAACTTTAAGTTCCTGGCTTCATTGGAAGCAAAATCATTTGTAAAGTTCTCAAAATTACTTCTTTGTTCATCTCAGTTCAATTGAGGGAAAGCCATAGTTGAGAAATTTATGACCCAGTAGCTACCTTAAATAATTAATCTCAATTTTCAAAGTCTTTTTTCTTCTCATTTCCTTTATCTAAGGATCTTATGGTAAGCTTTCAAATTTATCCATAGTTTTGCATTGGAGAGTTTTATTAACTTTTTTAAAAGGTCATTTTGTAGAGATAAGTTGCTTTAAAATTCATAATCAAGATGTGTTTTGTTTCAGCATAATGTAGATTTTCACTTAATATACGATTTTCTACCTAATAAGCATCTTATATGCCAAATGCACTGACTGCATGTTGATTGGATGCCACTAAATATCGCGGTGTGCTTGGTACAGTCATGTGAGTATTTTATTTGCTAGTAAAATTTCAAAATGTGTAGATATGCTGTGTACAATGCTAGAAAAGATTAACTTACTCTAACTTGCAGAGGTAGAGTTTTTGCATTAACAACTGAGTTGAGCAAGTCGTAGATATGGCATGATCATCTTTAGGGTAGACGTGAAATAATGGTGAAACTTAATATACACCGGTCACAGTAACAACTCTCACAGCTGTTTAATTGTCCATGATGCTTTATATAATCTACTCATTTAAGATAATTGTGTAAGTTGTTATATTAATATCATATAGAGTACAGAACATGAGATGGTATATTGAATGGCATACAATATTCTCATTATCCCCATTTTGATTTTAATTGGAGAAAAAATTCCTTTACCATGTTGTGCTGGTTTCTGCTGCAAAACAATGTAAACCAGCTCTAAGTACACAGGTATCCACTCTCATATCCTTATTTTAAAGCTGAGAAAACTGTAGCATAGAACAGAAAAATCGACTGGACTAAATGATTCAGGAACTTGAGGGAAAACTAAAGAGATGCCCAGCATAACAAATATACTGGTCACCTGAGAAGACAAGAGTAACCCACAGAAAATAAAAACAAAAAATGTAGAAAGATTGTCATTTTCAAACGGTTTAACTGGTGAAACCCTTTTAAGCTTATCATTGTTATACTTACACTTTTATTGACAACTCTGAGCACCAGCAGTGTCCTACCATTGTGCAGGATGCTGGGTGGGAATAGGAAATGGAGACATGCTCCTGCTCTGGGGAGTCAATTCCTCCCCATTTAAGGGGCTCTCAGTTGGAAGATCCTGGTGGAGGATGTGTGAGGGGGAGGGGTGTTTAAAATGAAAAGAAAGACTTTGATCTTGAAAAGTACAGAAGATAGGAAATTCTTAAAATAATAAAAGTTGAAATCTGGTGAATGCTATGTATAAATTGGTGGGATCTTGGTTGATCAATTTTTATAAATGACCCCACTTGTTACTGTGGGAAATTGGATATACCTCAATAACAATATTTTCTGTGCAGCGGATTGACATGTTGATTTTTAACATCTTTCTTAGAAAATCATACTCTTTGAAGACAGACAACATACCTATTTCCAGCAGTTAACCACGTGTTCAAATCTCAGCCACACGTACGTCCATGGTGGTGAATAAAAGATATGGTGGGTGTGCATGAGATAGTTCAGCATATTTCAAATGGTCAAATATCAAGATTTTGGCTTAGCTTCTGGTTCATGATGGCAGAGTAGAAGAACATGGACTTATCTCCTCACGCAAGAGCAACGAAATTGCAACTAGCTGTTGAAGAGCCATCCAGAGGAGGACTCTGAAGCCCGCCAAAAAAGATGTCCCACATTCAAACACGAAGAAGAAACTACAACAAGACACAGGAGGTGCTCAAGCACAATAGAAATAAATGCCTTATCTGCCAGATGGGAAACCAACAAACTAGAAAACAATACCAGAAAAGTTCTCCCACTGTTGTGAAGGTTCTGAGCCTCATGTCGTGCTTGCAAGCCTGCAAAGGAACTGGGAATCCCCAGGCAATCTGACTCTGAGGATCAGTGGGAGTTGATTACAGGACTTCCACAGGACGGGGGGAGAGACTCTTCTTGCAGGCGACAAACAAAATCTTGCATGCACCAAGACCCAGGGGAAGGGAGCAGTGACCCCACAGGAGACTGAACCAGACCTACCTCCTAAGGTTGGAGTCGCCTATGGAAGTGAGGTTCAGAAGCGGCTTGCCCTGGGGACAAGGGTACTAGCAGCAGCAATCCTGGAAGGCGGCCCTTGGAGGTTGGTCTCCTTGGAGGTTGCCGAAAATCAAGCGCTTCATTCATGAATAATGTTTCTCACTTCTGTAGTATGAGAAGAGGTAAAACTGGCTTCTGAACCATTTGTTGGGTTTTGTTCTTTCAGTAGCAAAACAGAGGCTCCAGGAGGTGACATTGCCAGCAAGTATGGACAAGGGATTTTACGGAAAGGAGAGCTACGATGCAACCTGGGACAGCCCAGAACTGGAGATCGGAACCATCCACTTCACAGCCCCCGCTCTTTCCTTCCTGCCTCTGCTTGTGTTTGCTTATCTGCACTGATGTGCGATCTCTATTCTTTCCCTATTATCGTATTTATGTTAGATCAAGTATTTTCTACTAATTCATCTTTCTCAAAGAGTTTTCATAGGAATGCTTTTAGAAGTATGAAACCCAGAAATTGGAATTCTCTTCAGCATACAGCAAAGGAAGGTTCTCACGCTGAAAGCACTCTGAAACTAGCACCCAAGATGAAAAGAAAATACCTTTGTTGGGGCCAGCACCTCTCCATGCTGCCCTGCAGGCGCTGTCTCCGGGCGGCTGTCCTGTCTCCTCCCTGAGGGCAGCCACTCCGTGCTTCCTGATGATTCCTGCCAGGAGCGCGTGATGCCTCTTGTGTGATATGGACTCACTGAATCCAAACAGTAATTGTATAAAAACCACTCTTACTGTCCTCATATTAAAGATGAGGAAACTGACCTGTTGTGTTTGTGAGATTTTTCAGGGTCACACTGTTGGTAAATAGCAGAGCTGGGATTCAGAGGTTTTGGAATTTCTAGAACTCTCCTCTCACTTGGGCTCTCTTCCTGGGGCTTCCACTCTGACTACACCATGCAGCTAGAAACCAGCACAGAACAGAGCTCGTGTGTGGAGGCAGTGAAGTTCCTGTGGAAGGGAGTGAATTGCTCAGTAAGGCAGTCCTGAGGAGAAGGCGGGAGAGAGAGCAACAGGAGTCAGGAGCAGCCAGTCAGCAGGGCGTGTCCTCAGCTTTCCCGCAGGAGGTGACTGCTTCCCTCAGATATGTGCATCAGCCAGTCTTTAACGAGTGGGTACAAATTAGTTATGCCTGTGACATCGAGACTAGCCATTTTCTCCAATTCATAATCTCCTTTCTACCTTTTTTCTCTTTGGCACCCTCCACAGCTTATAGGCTCTTAGTTCCTCAACCAGGCTCCCTGGAGGAAAAACTCAGAGTCCTAACAACTGCACCACAGAAGACTCTCAGAATTCCACCTTTTGACAGACATTTGTTAGAAAGTGATAGAACTGTTTCACCGTATAAAGTGAACAAATACTATTTTGTGATAGGTATTTGAAGACAAAATAAGGATTTAGGTTTTCAAAAATAAAAACTCAAGAAATTTATCTTGATAACTATTTAATAAATAAACCAAATAACAATTTTGATAAAATAGAGAAATATATCTTCTAAATTTTAATACAATGTAAACATACACATTTTTATATGAAAATATAAATATGATGAGATAAAATATTCCATTACCTAAATAAATAAAGAATAAATAAATAACATCAGGGAGGTCATCGCTTATGGATTTGATACCCCTGCAGTTGATTTCCTTTATATCTACATGCTTATTACTACAGACATGTATTGGCTGAGTTAATTCAACAAATTTGGTGGCTAAAGCAGAATTCAGAGTCTTCTGAAATGACCCCAGGTGAGTTTCCAAGGATGACGGGCATCTTCATCAGAAAGAGTCATGTCAAGGTGAGCTCAGGTCTCCATCCATCATTCTTAACCTTTCTTGCAAGCTGACTGATGAAGACAAGGATCTCATGATTTCCACTCTGACGGTTTCCCAGGCGCAGTCACTGTATTCCTTCTCTTGCAGGTAGACATGGATGCCCTGGAAGTACCTCTTCACAGCCAGGGTGGGGCCCGTCCTTCCCAGGCCAGAGTCTTCCTCTCCCATCACCTGCCCCAGGCAGGCGTCCAGGTCATCCAGCTGCTGATGGAGTCCAGTGCGGAGCTGCTCCAGGACTGTGGTGTTCCAGGCAGCAGAGGAGCGCTCTGTGTGGAAGAGGTTGAAGCTCTGCTGGAGCATCTCATGGAGCACAGAGATGGCCCTGGGCTCCTGGAGCTGGCCGCCCTCCACCATCTCCTGGGGGAAAGCGAAGTCTTTTCTGTCCTGCAGACAGAAGCGAGGGGAGAGTCTCCTCATTTCGCCCAGGAGCGTGAGGTTCTTCCTGCCAATGAGAACATGGTTCTGAGACAGATCACAGCCCAGGGATCCTCCCGGGCCATAACTGACCAGCACCAGGGCCATGAGTAGAGAGAGCACGAAGGCCATGGGGAAGATGCGGCTGCTGCTGGCCTGGCTGAGACGGCGTCTGGCGGAACCTTGAGGTAGGTTCTCTGATGCCAGGCTTTCTAAGGGAGGCCATTTAAATAGTGAACATGGTAATTTTTCATTTTCTAATCATTTCTATGCACTTTACTTCCTTTTTGGTTTTCTGTTATGTATTCTCAAGACAGTCAAAGAAATGTTCTTCCTTCTAGACTATTAATTTTGCCTTTTCCTAGTCACTTCAGATGTGCCCATCCAAATGGATGTTTTTCAATCAAATGAGAAAGTCTTTCTCTTAAGTCAGAATTGATGGACATCTGTAATTACACACTTATTGCCTTTTATCTCTCATGCATAAGTGTTGCTCTCCTCTCATCCAAGAACGTATTTTTGGCTTGCTCTGAAGCTCCATTTTTCCCTCTTAGGTTCCTTAGGAAGCCAGGCTCTATCTGCTCTATGGATTCCGTATATAAGGGATTTACCAGATCAGTCTGGAAGTAAAGCTCTTGGAAACAAATGATGAGTTTTCTTTAGTGTTTGATTTAGAGAAGAGGCTGATTATTATCAGTCCTTGAAGTCCTCCCATTTCTCTTCCTTCTAGAACATGTCCTACAGGTCCCTGCCCATTCAGGAAATGAGGGCAGGACTATTACAGACATCAACCCTTCTTTCCC
>NW_017217340.1:0-12593 GCF_001704415.2 Capra hircus | reverse complement strand
CCCAGGACAACAGCGGTGGGGCTCCCCTGGCTTCCGAAATGCCAAAGCGAGAAGCAAAGCTAGCTCTATCAGAAGGAAGAAAAGAGCAATCGGATGGATGTTCAGGCTGTTGCTGGCCGCACCACTTCAGGGTCCCCCGAGAGGAACAGGCCGCCCTGTGGCCCCTAGGTCCGATATGCAGGTTAACACACAGGGTGTGTCCCCATAGGAGCCAAGAATTTTTCCTGACAGACCTAGGCTCACTAGAGCTCTCCTACAGGGCAAAAGGGTAGAACAGACTGTGGATGTGACTCTGCCTTTCCCAGCGAGCATGGGGCCTCCCTACGGCCCCGGGCTCCAGGGAAAATTGTCCTTGAAAAATGACTCCAAGAAGCACTTTTTCAGCAGGCTGGGATGCAGAGTTCACAGGATGCGGGGAAAGTGATCGTCCTTCAGGGAAGAAGAGGCAGCCACCCAGTGTGTGTTTGGCAAGCCTCGTATTTGGAAGAAACTGGTTAGCTCCTTCAAGGGGAGACCTCCAGGTCTGCTCAGAGGACCGAAATTCCAGAGGCAGCACCATGCATCTCCCCTGTCCTTTCTGAGCCTTGGAAAGACATGCCTAGCTTATAGCGGTATTGCTCATGAAGAAGCAGGATGCAGGAATGTGTCAGACATGACTGGGTGCCTTCCTGGGTTCAGCTCCGTGAGGGGCCTTTCCACTCAAAGTAGGTCCACTGCCTCCTTGGGGAGGAAGTGGGCCCGCTTGCCTCCAAATTGCAAAGGCTGGAACAAAGCTAGTTCTATCAGAGGTAAGAAAAGAGCAATTGGATGGATGTGGAAGCTGTTGCTGGGCCGCACTGCTTCAGGCCCCCCACCTCCTCCGCCCCCGAGAGAAACAGGCGCCCTGTGGCCCTAGGTCCTGGATGCAGTTTCACACATAGAATGTGTCCCCATAGGAGCCAAGAATTTTCCTGACAGACCTAGGCTCACTAGAGCTCTCCTACAGAGCAAAGGGGATGGGACAGATGTGTGGCTGTGGCTCTGCTTTCCCTGGGAGTGTGGAGCCGCTCCCTATGGCCCCGGGCTCCAGGGGAAGTTGCCCCTGAATAATGACCTCCAAGAAGCGCTTTTCCAACTGGCTGAGACGTGGAGTTCTCAGGATGCAGGAAGCAAGTGTCCTTCGGGAAGCAAAGGCAGTCACGTGTTATCATGACTTACTAGAATAGTAGGTACCTTCTCCGGTTGGGCAGAGGCTTCCCTACCTGATCTGAAAAAGAAATGAGTAGCTCGCTGATTTGAGAAATAATTCCCAGACTTGGGTTTCCAACCAGTATAGAATCCGACAATGGCCCTGTCTTTGTAGCCACGTTAATTAACAGGTATGTGAAGCTCTAAATATCAGTGGAAATTACATACAGCATATAGGCCCCAGTGTTCTGGAATGGTGGAAAGAAACAACCAAACTCTTGAAGAGACACTTTCAAAATGGATCATAGAGACTGACTGTACGTGGATGGGCTTGCTTCCGGCAGACTTACTCATATTACGGGTAACCACACGTTCCCACAGTTGTTGTCCTTATGAAATTTTCTATGGGAGACCCCCTCCCACAGTGAGGCAGGTGTTAGCAGATTTGCCACAAGTAAGGGGTGGGATTTCACAGCAGATGGAACAATTAGGTAAGGTAATAAATCAGGTAACTAAGTTTGTATAAAAAAGAATATCATTCCCCCTTGAGGAACAGATTCATGAATTTGTGCTCAGTGATCAGGTGTGGCTCAATGACTGGAATCACAATTCCTTGGCCTGACATCGGAAAGGTCCTTATGCTGTTGTTTTAGCCACAATTCTGAAGAGATGGAATACCAGACCACCTAACCTGCCTCTTGAGAAATCTGGATGAAGGTCAGGAAGCAACAGTTAGAGCAGGGACATGGAACAACAGACTGGTTCCAAAAAGGAAAAGGAGTATGTCAAGGCTGTATATTGTCACCCTGTTTATTTAACTTCTATGCAGAGTACATCATGAAAAATGCTGGATGGAAGATACATAAGCTGGAATCAAGATTGCCGTAGAAATATCAATCAACTTAGATATGCAGATGACACCACCATTATGGCAGAACGTGAAGAGGAAGCGGGTATGTCGGGGAACTTCTTGAGTTGCAGCAAGGGTGTGAAGGACCCATTGGAAGTTCCAGAGGTTAGGTGTGGTTAGTCTCGAGATGCCTGAGCGGAAATGGGCCTCATGTCGCCTGGAATGGAGAGGCTCCTGGATATTCCGCGAGTTTCAGCAGGTGCTCTCGAGTTACGACGGGGATCAGGGACCCGCTCTGGCGGGCCGCAGGAAAGGCCAGTTATCATGCGTGTTGGCTAGGGGGCCTCTCGTGATTCCTCTCCCGTCGATGCCGGGGCCTAAGACCTTGTGTGGAGTCGGGGCCGGAAGCTGAGGATTCCCCTCCAGTGCTGACATGGATCTTGGGGTACTTCTGGAGTCTCCCCAGGGGAGTCAGTCCTCGTCTCGAGTGGGGCATGCACGTGCGCTTTCCTCCCGAGATGTAGCAGCAGTGTCATGCTTCCCTTCGCGGGGATCAAGGGATCTGTGGCTTTCCCTCGAGGCTTTCCCACCAGGCTTTCCCACGAGGCTTTCCACAGGGCTGTCCCACGTGCCACCGTGGTTTGAGTCGATCCTCGGCTTGAAAGTCGAGGCAGTGCAGGGAAAACAGGTTTCCCTGGAATGGACTGAGACATGTGGGGGATTCTGGAATGGTGGCACGACCCTGGAGTTCCTCTCGCCCTTTCCTGTGGAGAGCGCCTCCTCTTGAGATGCGACGGAAGCCGGGAATTCTTTCCCGAGCATCCAGGGAAAGGATCCCTCCTCTCAAGCTAGGAGGCGGAAACGGGGCTCCTCTGGATGTGGCCGGGACTCTCGTGCTTCCTCTGAAGTGGAGACGGGTATGTCGGGGAACTTCTTGAGTTGCAGCAAGGGTGTGAAGGACCCTTTGGAAGTTCCAGATATTAGAACTGATTACGCTCGAGACGCCTCAGCGGAAATGGGCCTCATCTCGCCTGGAGGGGAGAACCTCCTGTATTTTCTCGAGTTGCGGCAGGTGCTCTCGACTTACGACGGGGACCTCAGGGACCCGCGCTAGTGGCCTCAGGAAAGGCCAGTCCCCATGCGAGTTGCTCGGGGGCCTCTCAGGATTCCTCTCCCGTCGATGCCGGGCCTAAGATCTTGTGTGGAGTCGGTGCCAGAACCTGAGGATTCCTCTCCAAGGCTGACATGGATCTTGGGGTACTTCTGGAGTCTCCCCAGGGGAGTCAGTCCTCGTCTCGAGTGGGGGCATGCACGTGCGCTTTCCTCCCGAGCTGCAGCAGCAGTGTCACGCTTCCCTTCGCGTGGATCAAGGGATCTGTGGCTTTCCCTCGAGGCTTTCCCACGAGGCTTTCCCATGAGGCTTTCCCACGAGACTTTCCACGAGGCTTTCCCACCAGGCTTTCCCACAGGGCTGTCCCACGTACCACCGAGGTGTGAGTCGATCCTTGGCTTGAAAGTCGAGGCAGTGCAGGGAAAACAGGTTTCCCTGGAATGGACTGAGACGTCTGGAAGACTCTGGGAATGGTGGCACGACCCTGGAGTTCCTCTCTCCTTTCCTGTGGAGAGCGCCTCCAATTGAGATGCGACGGGAACGCCGGGAATTCTTTCCCGACCACGCAGGGAAAGATCCCTCCTCTCGAGCTATGAGGCGGAAACGGGGCTCCTCTGGATGTGGGCGGGGACTCTCGTGCTTCCTCTCGAGTGGAGACGGGTACGTCGGGGAACTTCTTGAGTTGCAGCAATGGTGTGAAGGACCCTTTGGAAGTTCCAGAGGTTAGGTGTAATTAGCCTGGGGACGCCTCAGAGGAAATGGGCCTCATCTCCCCTGGAGGGGAGAACCTCCTGCATTTTCTCGAGTTGGTGCAGGTGCTCTCGACTTACGACGGGGACCTCAGGGACCCGCTCTGGTGGCCTCAGGTAAGGCCAGTCCCCATGCGAGTTGCTCAGGGGCCTCTCGGGATTTCTCTCCCGTCGATGCCGGGGTCTAAGACCTTGTGTGGAGTCGGTGCCGGAACCTGAGGATTCCTCTCCAGTGCTGACATAGATCTTGGGGTACTTCTGGAGTCTCCCAGGGGAGTCAGTCCTCATCTCGAGTGGAGGCATGCACGTGCGCTTTCCTCCCAAGCTGTAGCAGCAGTGTCACGCTTCTCTTCGCATGGATCAAGGGATCTGTGGCTTTCCCTCGAGATTTCCCTAAGGGCTGTGCCAAGTGCCACCGTGGTTTGAGTGGATCCTCGTCCTAAAAGTCGAGGCAGTGTAGGGAAACAGGTTTCCCTGGAATGGACTGAGACATCTGGGGGACTCTGGGAATGGGTGCACGAATCTGGAGTTCCTCTCGCCTTTCCTGTGGATAGCGCCTCCTCTTGAGATGAGTCGGGAACTGGAATACTTGACCGACCACGCAGGGAAAGGATCCCTCCTCTCGAGCTAGGAGGCAGTAACGGGCTACTCTGGATGTGGGCGGGACTCTCCTGCTTCCTCTCGAGTGGAGAGGTGTATTTCGGGGAACTTCTTGAGTTGCAGCTAGGGTTTTAAGGCCCGTTTGTTAGTTCCAGACGCTTGTTGATAAGCCTCGAGACGCCTCATCGGATATGGGCCACATCTCGCCTGGAGGGGAGAACCTCCTGGATTTTCTCGAGTTGCAGGCAGGAGCTCTCGACTTACGACTTGGACCTCAGAGACCCGCTCTGTTGGCCTCATGAAAGGCCAGTCCCCATGCAAGTTGCTCGGGGCACTCTCCACAGGAAACGAGAGAGGAACTCCAGTGTCGTGCCACCATTCCCAGAGTCCCACAGATGTCTCAGTCCATTCCAGGGAAACCTGTTTTCCTTGCACTGCCTTGACTTTCAAGCCTAGGATCGACTCACACCACGGTGGCACGTGGGACAGCCCACTGGGAAAGCCTCGTGGAAAGCCTCGTGGGAAAGCCTCGAGGGAAAGCCACAGATCCCTTGATCACGCGAAGGGAAGCATGACACTGCTAGGGACCCACTCCCCTGGGGAGTCACTCTGGTGGCCTCAGGAAAGGCCAGTCCCCATGCGAGTTGCTCGGGGGCCTCTCGGGATTCCTCTCTCGTCGATGCCGGGCCTAAGATCTTGTGTGGAGTCGGTGCCGGAACCTGAGGATTTCTGTCCAGTGCTGACATGGATCCTGGGTACTTCTGGAGTCTCCCCAGGGGAGTCAGTCCTCGTCCGAGTGGGGCATGCACGTGCGCTTTCCTCCAGAGCTGTAGCAGCAGAGTCTCGCTTCCCTTCGCGTGGATCAAGGCATCTGTGGCTTTCCCTCGAGGCTTTCCCACGAGGCTTTCCCACGAGGCTTTCCCACAGGCTTTCCACAGGGCTGTCCCACGTGCCACAGTGGTGTGAGTCGATCCTCGGCTTGAAAGTCGAGGCAGTGCAGGGAAAAGAGGTTTCCCTGGAATGGACGGAGTCATCTGGGGGACTCTGGGAATGGTGGCACGACCCTGGAGTTCGTCTCGGCCATTCCTGTGGAGAGCGTCTCCTCTTGAGATGCGACGGAAAACGCCGCGGGAATTCTTTCCCGAGCACGGCAGGGGAAAGGATCCCTCCTCTCGAGGTAGGAGGCGGAAACGGGGCTACTGTCGATGTGGGTGGGACTTCGTGCTTCCTCTTGAGTGGAGACGGGTATGTCGGGGAACTTCTTATGTTGCAGCAAGGGTGTGAAGGACCCTTTGGAAGTTCCAAGATGTTAGATGTGATTAGCCTCGAGACGCCTCAGCGGAAATGGGCCTCATCTCGCCTGGAGGGGAGAACCTCCTGGAATTTTCTCGAGTTGCGGCAGGTGCTCTGAACTTACGCCAGGGACCTCAGGGAGCCGCTCTGGTGGCCTCAGGAAAGGCCAGTCCCCATTAGAGTTGCTCGGGGGCCTCTCGAGATTCCTCTCCCGTCGATGCCGGGGCCTAAGACCTTGTGTGGAGTCGGTGCTGGAACCTGACGATTCCTCTCCAGTGCTGACATGAATCTTGAGGTACTTCTGGAGTCTCCCCAGGGGTGCCAGTCCTCGTCTCGAGTGGTGACATGCACGTGCGCTTTCCTCCCGAACTGGTAGCAGCAGTGTCACGCTTCCCTTACGCGTGGATCAAGCGGTATCCAGGAGGCTTTCCCACGAGGCATTCCCAAGAGGGCTTTCCCACAGGGCTGTTCCCACGTGCCACCGTGGTGTGAGTCGATCCTCGGCTTGAAAGTCTGAGGCAGTGCAGGGAAAATCAGGTTTCCCTGGAATGGACTGAGACATCTGGGGGACTCTGGGAATGGGTGGCACGACCACTGGAGTTCCTCTCGCCTTTCTTGTAGAGAGTCGCCTCCTCTTGAGATGCGACGGGAACGCCGGGAATTCTTTCCGAACACGCAGGGAAAGGAATCCCACCTCTCGAGCTAGCAGGCGGAAACCTGGGCTCCTCTGGATGTGGGCGGACTTCTCGTGCTTCCTCTCGAGTGGAAGACGGGTATGTCGGGGAACTTCTTGAGTTGCAGAAGGGTGTGAAGGACCCTTTGGAAGTTCCAGAGGTTAGTGTGATATACCTCGGAGACGCCTCAGCGGAAATGGGCCTCATCTCGCCTGGAGGGGAGAACCTCCTGGATTTTCTCGAGTTGCGGCAGGTGGCTCTCGACTTACGACGGGGCCTCAGGGACCCGCTCTGGTGGCCTCAGGAAAGGCCAGTCCCCATGCGAGTTGCTCGGGGCCTCTCCGGGATTCCTCTCCCGTTCGATGCCTGGGGCCTAAGACTTGTGTGGATGTCAGGTGCCGGAACCTGAGGATTCCTCTCCAGTGACTGACATGGATCTTGGGGTACTTCTGGAGTCTCCCAAGGGGAGTCAGTCCTCGTCTCGAGTAGGGGGCATGCACGTGCGCTTTCCTTCCGAGCTGTAGCAGGCAAGTGTCACGCTTCCCTTCGCGTGGATCAAGGCATCATGTGGCCTTTCCCTCGAGGCTTTCCCACGAGGCCTTTCCCACGGAGGCTTTCCACAAGGGCTGTCCCCACGTGCCACCGTGGTGTGAGTCGATCCTCGGCTTGAAAGTCGAGGCAGTGCAGGGAAAACAGGTTTCCCTGGAATGGACTGAGACATCTGGGGGACTCTGGGAATGGTGGCACGACCCTGGAGTTCCTCTCGCCTTTCCTGTGGAGAGCGCCTCCTCTTGAGATGCGAACGGGAACGCCGGGAATTCTTTCCCGACCACGCAGGGAAAGGATCCTCCTCTCGAGCTAGGAGGCGGAAACGGGGCTCCTCTGGATGTGGGCGGGACTCTCGTGCTTCCTCTCGGGTGGAACGTTGTATGTCAGGGATCTTCTTGAGTTGCAGGCAAGGGTGTGAAGGACCCTTTGGAAGTTCCAGAGGTTAGGTGTGATTAGCCTCGAGACACCTCAGCGGAAAATGGGCCTCATCTCGCCTGGAGGGGTAGAACCTCCTGGATTTTCTCGAGTTGCGGCAGGTGCTCTCGACTTACGACGGGGACCTCAGGGACCCCGCTCTGGTGGCCTCAGGAAAGGCCAGTCCCCATGCGAGTTGCTCGGGGGCCTCTCGGCGGATTCCTCTCCTCGATGCCCATGGCCTAAGACCTTGTGTGGAGTCGGTGCCGGAACCTGAGGATTCCTCTCCAGTGCTGACATGGATCTTGGGGTATCTTCTGGAGTCTCCTCAGGGGAGTCAGGTCCTTGTCTCGAGTGGGGGCATGCACGTGCGCTTTCCTCCCGAGCTGTAGCAGCAGTGTCACGCTTCCCTTCGCGTGGATCCTAGAATCAGTGGCTTTCCTCGAGGCTTTCCACGAGGTTTTCCCACGACGCTTTCCACCAGGCTTTACGCTTCCACAGTGATGTCCCACGTGCCACCGTGGTGTCGAGTCGATCCTCGGCTTGAAAGTTGAGGCAGTGCAAGGGAAAACAGGTTTCCCGTGGAATGGACTGAGACATCTGGGCGATCTGGGAAAGGTGGACCACCACTGGAGTTCCTCTCGCCTTTCCTGTGGAGAGCGCCCCCTCTTGAGATGTGACGGGAACGCCGGGAATTCTTTCACGACCACGCAGGGAAAGGATGCCCTCCTATCGAGCTATGAGGCGGAAATGGGGCTCCTCTGGATGTGGGCGGGACTCTCGTGCTTCCTCTGCGAGTGGAGACGGGTATGTCGGGGAACTTCTTGAGTTGCAGAAAGGGTGTGAAGGACCCTTTGGAACTTCCAGAGGTTAGGTGTGATTAGCCTCGAGACGTCCTCAGCAGGAAATGGGCCTCATCTCGCCTGGAAGGGAGAACCTCCTGGATTTTCTCGAGTTGCGGCAGGCGCTCTCGACTTACGACGGGGGATCCTCAGGGACCCGCTCTGGTGGCCTCAGGAAAGGCCAGTCCCCATGCGAGTTGCTCGGGGCCTTCTCGGGATTCCTCTCCCAGTCGATTGCCCAGGGCCTAAGACACTTGTGCGGTGTCGGTGCCGGAACCTGAGGATTCCTCTCCAGTGCTGACATGGATCTTGGGGTACTTCTGGAGTCTCCCCAGGTGAGTCAGTCCTCGTTCTCGAGAGGGGGCATGCACGTGCGCTTTCCTCCCGAGCTGTAGCAGCAGTGTCACGCTTCCCTTCGCGTGGATCAAGGCGATCTGTGGCTTTCCCTCGAGGTTTCCACGAGGCTTTCCCTCGAAGGCTTTCCCACGAGGCTTTCCCACAGGGCTGTCCCACGTGCCACCGTGGGTGTGAGTCGATCCTCGGCTTGAAAGTTGAGGCAGTGCAGGGAAATCAGGTTTCCCTGGAATGGACTGAGACATCTGGGGGACTCTGGGAATGGTGGCACGACCCTGGAGTTCCTCTCGCCTTTCTTGTAGAGAGCGCCTCCTCTTGAGATGCGGACGGGAACGCCGGGAATTCTTTCCCGACCACTCAGGGAAAGGAATCCCACCTCTCGAGCTAGCAGGCGGAAACTGGCTCCTCTGGATGTGGGCGGGACTCTCGTGCTTCCTCTCGAGTGGAGACGGGTATGTCGGGGAACTTCTTGAGTTGCAGCAAGGGTGTGAAGGACCCTTTGGAAGTTCCAGAGGTTAGGTGTGAATTAGCCTCGGAGACGCCTCAGCGGAAATGGGCCTCATCTCGCCTGGAGGGGAGAACCTCCTGGCATTTTCTCGAGTTGCGGCAGGTGCTCTCGACTTACGACGGGGACCTCAGGGACTCCGCTCTGGTGGCCTCAGGAAAGGCCAGTCCCCATGCGAGTTGCTACTGGGGGCCTCTCGGGATTCCTCTCCCGTTAATGCTGGGGCCTAAGAACTTGTGTGGTGAGTCAGTGCCGGAACCTGAGGATTCCTCTCCAGTGATGACATGGATCTTGGTGTACTTCTGGAGTCTCCCAAGGGGAGTCAGTCCTCGTCTCGAGTAGGGCATGCCACGTGCGCTTTCCTTCCAAGCTGGTAGCAGCAGAGTCACGCTTCCCTTCGCGTGGATCAAGTCATCAGGGGCTTTTCCCTCGAGGCTTTCCCACGACGCTTTCCCACGAGGCTTTCACACAGGGCTGTCCCACGTGCCACCTTTGTGTGAGCTGATCCTCGGCTTGAAAGTCGAGGCAGTACAGGGCAAAAACAGGTTTCCCTGGAATGGACTGAGACATCTGGGGGACTCTGGGAATGGTGGCACGACCTTGGAGTTCCTCTCGCCTTTCCTGTGGAGAGCGCCTCCTCTTGAGATGCGACGGGAACGCCGGGAATCTTTCCCGACCACGCAGGGAAAGGATCCCTCCTCTCGAGCTAGGAGGCGGAAACGGGGCTCCTCTGGATGTGGAGTGGGACTCTCGTGCTTCCTCTCGGGTGGAGACTGGGTATGTCAGGGATCTTCTTGAGTTTGCAGCAAGGGTGTGAAGGACCCTTTGGAAGTTCCAGAGGTTAGGTGTGGATTAGCCTCGAGACACCTCAGCGGAAATGGGCCTCATCTCGCCTGGTGGGTAGAACCTCCTGGATTTTCTCGAGTTGCGGCAGGTGCTCTCGACTTACGACGGGGACCTCAGGGACCCGCTCTGGTGGCCTCAGGAAACGCCAGTCCCCATGCGAGTTGCTAGGGGGCCTCTCGGGATTCCTCTCCGTGCCATGCCGATGCCTAAGACCTTGTGTGGAGTCCGGTGTCCGGAACCTGAGGATTCCTCTCCAGTGCTGACATGGACCTTGGGGTATTTCTGGAGTCTCCTCAGGGGAGTCAGCCTTGTCTCGAGTGGGGGCATGCACGTGCGCTTTCCTCCCGAGCTGTAGCAGCAGTGTCACGCTTCCTTCCCGTGTATCCTAGGAATCAGTGGCTTTCCCTCGAGGCTTTCCACGAGGTCCACGACGGCTTTCCCACCAGGCTTCCCACGAGTGATGTCCCACGTGCCACCGGTGGTGTCAGTCGATTCCTCGGCTTGAAAGTTGAGGCAGTGCCAAGGAAAACAGGTTTCCCGTGGGAAATGGACTGAGACATCTGGGGATCTGGGAAAGGTGGACCACCACTGGAGTTCCTCTCGCCTTTCCTGTGGAGAGCGCCCCCTCTTGAGATGTAACGGGAACGCCGGGAATTTCTTTCCACGACCACGCAGGGAAAGGATCCTCCTCTATCGAGCTATGAGGCGGAAATCGGGGCTCCTCTGGATGTGGGCGGGACTCCTCGTGCTTCCTCTCGGAGTGGAAACGGGTATGTCGGGGAACTTCTTGAGTTGCAGAAAGGGTGTGAAGGACCCTTTGGAACTTCCAGAGTGTTAGGTGTGATTAGCCTCGAGACGTCTCAGCAGAAATGGGCCTCATCTCGCCTGGAAGGGGAGAACCTCCTGGATTTTTTCGAGTTGCGGCAGGCGTCTCTCGACTTACGACGGGGTCCTCAGGGACCCGCTCTGGTGGCCTCAGGAAAGGCCAGTCCCCATGCGAGTTGCTCGGGGCCTTCGGGATTCCTCTCCATCCGATGCCCAGGCCTAAGACATTGTGCGGTGTCGGTGCCGGAACCTGAGGATTCCTCTCCAGTGCTGACATGGATCTTGGGGTACTTCTGGAGTCTCCCCAGGGAGTCAGTCCTCGTTTCGAGGGGGGCATGCACGTGCGCTTTCCTCCCGAGCTGTAGCAGCAGTGTCACGCTTCCCTTCGCGTGGATCAAGGCATCTGTGGCTTCCCTCGAGGTTTTCCACGAGGCTTTCCCTCGAGGCTTTCCCACGAGGCTTTCCCACAGGCTGTCCACGTGCCACCGTGGTGTGAGTCGATCCTCGGCTTGAAAGTCGAGGCAGTGCAAGGAAAACAGGTTTCCCTGGAATGGACTGAGACATCTGGGGTACTCTGGGAATGTGGCACGTCCCTGGAGTTCCTCTCGCCTTTCCTGTGGAGAGCGCCTCCACTTGAGATGCGATGGGAACGCCGGGAATTCTTTCCCGACAACCCGGGGAAAGGATCCGTCCTCTCGAGCTAGGAGGCGGAAACGGGGCTCCTCTGGATATGGGCGGGACTCTCGTGCTTCCTCTCGAGTGGAGTCGGGTATGTCGTGGAGCTTCTTGAGTTGCAGCATGGGTGTGAAGGACCCTTTGGAAGTTCCAGAGTTTAGGTGTGATTAGCCTCGAGACGCCTCAGCGGAAATGGGCCTCATCTCGCCTGGAGGGGAGAACCTCCTGGATTTTCTCGAGTTGCGGCAGGTGCTCTCGACTTACGTCGGGGACCTCAGGGACCCTCTCTGGTGGCCTCAGGAAAGGCCAGTCCCCATTCGAGTTTCTCGGTGGCCTCTCGGGGCCTCTCGGGTTTCCTCTCCCGTCGATGCTGGGGCCTAAGACCTTGTGTGGAGTCAGTGCCGGAACCTGAGGAATCCTCTCCAGTGCTGACATGGATCTTGGGGTACGTCTGGAGTCTCCCCAGGGGGAGTCAGTCCTCGTCTCGAGTGGGGGCATGCACATGCGCTTTCCTCCCCAGCTGTAGCAGCAGTGTCACGCTTCCCTTCGAGTGGATCAAGGGATCTGTGGCTTTCCCTCGAGCTTTCCCACGAGGTTTTCCCACGAGGCTTTCCCACTGGGATGTCCCACGTGCCACCGTGGTGTGAGTCGATCCTCGGCTTGAAAGTTGAGGCAGTGCAGGGAATACAGGTTTCCCTGGAATGGACTGAGACATCTGGCGACTCTGGGAATGGTGGCACGACCCTGGAGTTCCTCTCGCCTTTCCTGTGGTTAGCGCCTCCTCTTGAGATGTGACGGGAACGCCGGGAATTCTTTTCCCGACCACGCAGGGAAAGGATCCCTCCTCTCGAGCTACGAGGCGGAAACGGGGCTCCTCTGGATGTGGGCGGGACTCTCGTGCTTCCTCTCGAGTGGAGTCGGGAATGTTGCGGAACTTCTTGAGTTCCAGCAAGGGTGTGAAGGACCCTTTGGAAGTTCCAGAGTTTAGGTGTGATTAGCCTCGAGACGCCTCAGCGGAAATGGGCCTCATCTCGCCTGGAGGGGAGAACCTCCTGGATTTTCTCGAGTTAAGGCAGGTGCTCTCGACTTACGACGGGGACCTCAGCGGACCCGCTCTGGTGGCCTCAGGAAAGGCCAGT
>NW_017217339.1:0-12594 GCF_001704415.2 Capra hircus | reverse complement strand
GGGTGTGAAGGGTCCTTTGGAAGTTCCAAAGGTTAGGTGTGATTAGCCTCGAGACGCCTCAGCGGAAATCGGCCTCATCTCGCCTGGAGGGGAGAACCTCCTGGATGTACTCAAGTTGCGGCAGGTGCTCTCGACTTACGACGGGGACTTCAGGGACCCGCTCTGGTGGCCTCAGGAAAGGCCAGTCCCCATGCGAGTTGCTCGGGGTCCTCTTGGGATTCTTCTCCCGTCGATGCGGGGCCTAAAACCTTGTGTGGAGACGGTGCCGGAACCTGAGGATTCCTCTCCAGTGCTGACATGAATCTTGAGGTATTTCTGGAGTCTCCCCAGGGGAGTCAGTCCTCGTCTCGAGTGGGGCATGCACGTGCGCTTTCCTCCGAGCTGTAGCAGCAGTGTCACGCTTCCCTTCGCTTGGATCAAGGGATCTGTGCCTTTCCCTTGAGGCTCTCCCACGAGGCTTTCCCAGGAGGCTTTCCACAGGGCTGTCCCACGTGCCACCGTGGTGTGAGTCGATCCTCGGCTTGAAAGTCGCGGCAATCGAGGGAAAACAGATTTCCCTGGAATGGACTTAGACATCTCTGGGACTCTGGAATGGTGGCAAGGCCCGGGAGTTCCTCTCGCCTTCCAGTGGAGAGCGCCTCCTCTTGAGATGTGACGAGAACGCCGGGAATTCTTTCCCGACCACGCAGGGAAAGGATCCCTCCTCTCTAGCTAGGAGGCGGAAACGGGGCTCCTCTGGATGTGGGCGGGACTCTCGTGCTTACTCTCGAGTAGAGACGGGAATGTCGGGGAACTTCTTGAGTTGTAGCAAGGGTGTGAAGGACCTTTGGAAGTTCCAGATGTTAGGAGTGATTAGCCTCGAGACGCCTCAGCGGAAATGGGCCTCATCTCGCCTGGAGGGGCAACCTCCTGCATTTTCTCGAGTTGCGGCAGGTGCTCTCGTCTTACGACGGGGACCTAGGGACCCGCTCTGGGTGGCCTCAGGAAAGGCCAGTCCCCATGCGAGTTGCTCGGGGGCCTCTCGGGATTTCTCTGCCGTCCATGCCTGGGCTTAAGACCTTGTGTGGAGTCGGAGCCGGAACGTGAGGATTCCTCTCCAGTGCTGATATGGATCTTGGGGTACCTCCGGAGTCTCCCCACGGGAGTCAATCCTCGTCTCAAGTAGGGGCATGCACCTGCGCTTTCCTCCCAAACTGCAGCAGCAGTGTCACGCTTCCCCTCCCGTGGATCAAGGGATCAGTGGCTTTCCCTCGGGGCTTTCCCATGAGGCTTTCACACGAGGCTTTCCCACAGGGCTGTCCCACGTGCCACCGTGGAGTCAGCCGATCCTCGGCTTGAAAGTCGAGGCAGTGCATGGAAAACAGGTTTTCCCTGCAATGGACTGAGGCATCTGGGGGACTCTGGGAATGGTGGCATGACCCTGGAGTTCCTCTCGGCCTTTCCTGTGGAGAGCGCCTCCTCTTGAGATGCGACGGGAACGCCTGGAATTCTTTCCCGAACACGCAGGGAAAGGATTCGTCCAGTCGAGCTATGAGGCCGAAACGGGGCTCCTCTGGATGTTGGCGGGACTCTCGTGTGCCGGGAGCCAGTGTGAGGAATCCCGCCTGTGACAAAGTCATGAGGAAGGAAGCTGACATACGCAAGGCGTGCTCAGACTTCAGGGACCCCTCTGGAAATTCCTAAGCATGTACCCCAACAAAAATCTGCCGGCTTTTGTGCTCTGCTTTTCCACTCTTCTGACATTTTCTGGAAAAAGTCAATTCAGGGCTTTAGTCTTCTGCATTTGAAAGAGTGTTTCAATCCAACAACCCCTCCGATGGCTTTCTAGCCTGCCTGCAGGACTCGTACAGCTGAGCTTGTGTTTGAGGCCTCCTGACCGCAGGAGGCACAGGAAGCTTAAAACATCCTAGGAATGTAGGGGCTTCCGAAGAGTCAAAATCTTTAGAATAGGACTGATTAAAAGTTTCATTTTTTGGGTCAATGCTTGCTGCCAAATTTTCATATCCTTTATTTTTAGATATAGTTGGTATATAGAAAAACAAGTAGTAGACCTGGTATTAGCAACATTAGATCTTCGAGTTAAGTACCTTCTTTGTTATATCCCACTGCACCTTTGTTCTATAGAGATGTAACTTTAATGCTTTAAGGAGATGCAAATTAAAGAAAAACACTTCAGGGGAAACAAAATCAACATTCATTAAGGAAGAGAGATAAAAAGTGTTAACAAGCTTCTTGGCCAGAAGATAATGTAAATCACCTGAGACCTTTTGTATACAAAATGATGTATAGAAAGAGTCTGGGCTGCGAACGCTACATAATTCTCTGTTACCCATTGATCTCCATGTTTTATCAAAAGTATAAAAGGCCTTCTGAACAATAAAGGATCGGACCAGTTTCTCGAACTAGTCTCTCGGCCTGGTTTCTTGGGACTCTGGCTCCCCCCATGTCTCTCTCTCTCTCCTCTTCTCTCCCCTTCCCTCTCTCTGCTCTTTACTTTAACTTCAGGCTGAATCTCCACCTGGGGCGCGGAGGCTCGCCAGGTCTACTTACTTGCCCCGGCTGTTAAGACCCGCACGAAAGGGAGCTTAAGGCGAGGCACCCTTAGATATTCAAGCGGGCGCCGGTGGCCCAACGTAGATGGTGCAAATTCCTTGTCTGGAATTTTATTGGCCTTCCGCGTAAACCAAGCTATTCAGCCCTCTTCCTCCACTTAATCTTCTTATTACACTATAGTTTCTTAATCTAATCTTACATTAATAAACAAACAAGTCTTTCCACGCCGACGCCAGTCCACCCTTTTAATTCCCTGGATCCACCGGGGCTGGACCCCGGCAAGTGGCGCCCGGAACAGGCTATTCGAAAGGTAGGTTCCTCGGAGCAAAAGCTCCCCCCGGAGCACTCTCTGTTGCTCCCCCCGGAGCACTCTCTGTTGCTCCCCCCGGAGTGACTTAATCACTCCCCCCGGAGTACTTTCGGGTACTCCCCCAATGTTGAGTGTTCGGGACGGCTAGGACCCCACTCAGGGTGCCGCGGACCCCCCTGTAGGATAGACAGGGTGAGGACGAGTGGGAAGTGTTCAAGGGTTTAAGAGAAACCTGGTGCTCTAGAGGTTGAAAACAAACCTGCTATCTTAGGGTTTAAAACAAAACCCCCCTTGGCTAAGGTAAAACCTTTTTGTCAAGGCAGACTTTTCTATAACTCTTAATTTTCTGACACGGGTAACAATGACTCAAAACAAGGACACCTCTTTATACAAGTAATTTTGTAACTGTTAAACAAAAAAGACAAATTAAAGATTAAAAGGCTAGTGTTACGAGAGCAATGTCCTTGGTTTCCAGAAAAGGGATTTAGATACTTGGGTGAAGCTAACAAAACAGCTAAAAACTTACTATACTTTGCATGGGCCTGTAAATGCTTTTGCTCTGTAAAATATGATTACAAATGTTCTGGACCCCTGTCATGAGGCTGTTAGATAGCCTATGGGAGAGGCTATAGCGGTAAATGGTAGTGGGTCTCCACCTTCTATGCAGATCGTATTTTCTGCCATTGGCAAACAAAAGGAGAGAGACTGTACTCTTCCTCCCGAGGAAGGAGGGTGCTTATAGGACGCAGCGGCCGAGCGCCCTGGAGAGCCCCCTCCCCCTCTACACAAACCAAACCTTTAAAAAAGTTATCTTATTTAAGGCGACCACTGCAACCTCTGCTTGCGCCTCCCCAGGGCTTAAAAACTCCCCACTTTATATCCAAAGCCTCCCAGAACATTGCTTAAGTTTGAAAACGATAGTGACAATATTTTTGAGCAAAAGAGCTTTTAAAACAGAGCTTGCTCCTTGCATAAAATCCCCTCAGGAGGGGCCTCACCCAAAAAAAAAAAATAAAATAAAAAGAAAAAGGAAGAAAACAACAACAAAAAAATATTCGTAATAAAAAGGATTTTACAAATGCAAAATGTTTCTCTTGAGGCCAAATAGAACATTTTTTGCCAAAATGTCCTGCTAAACAGAGACAACAACCGTACCAAACAACCCCAGGTAGCTCAGGCCTAGACCTCAGTTCCACCACCTCAATAATATTAACCCCTGATGTGCCAGTGACTCAGATTCCAATGAGAGTGGCTAGTCCCCTGCCTGAGGACATTGTAAGACTTGTACTGGGGAATAGCTTGCTTTCTTTTCAAGAAATTTCGGTAGTGTCTTGTGTAGTAAATTCTGATTATACTGAAAAAACTGAAGTTTTGATCTCGCCACCTGCTAAAACTGTGCAATTAATAAAAATTAAAAAAAAAATAGCACAGCTTTTGCTTTTACCTTATTACCAAACAGAAAAACCAGACAAAAAAAGCTCCAGAGGATCTAGATCTAGCTTTTTGGGTGCAAAAAATTGCAGCTTCTAGGCCTTTAAAAGATTTTTTAATTCAAAGATATAAAATGTCATGGCTGTTAGACAATAGACAAGACGTTTCTTACATTTCTGAGAGACTAGCGCAGCTCCTGGCCAACATATACTACTGAAAAGGAGTTAGAAAAAGTGGTATGCAGGATAAAAATGCTATAGAGTAAGAGGTGAGAGAGTTTAAAACCTTGGTGAATAGTGAGCTCCCCGTTGCTGGAAGTATTCAAGCTAAGATTAAATGGTTACTTGTCATCTAAAAGGCTATAGACCAGATTTGGGTTATAAAAAGATCATTAGAAAAGCTTATAAAGATATTGTGTAACACCTCTTTTCTTGCTTCTTATATTTAGGTCTGCCAAAAGTTTTAAAACTGATAATGTCCCTTTAAGGCTGCTGAGAGATTGTTTACTAACTTTAAATGATTTCCAAAAATTATTAGGTGATATTAATTGGATATGCCCACATTTAAAACTGACTTCTGTAGATTTAAAGCCTTTTGTTTGATTGCTGGAAAAAAACAATCCTAATCCCAGTTCTAAGAAAAAGTTGACTAGTGTGACACAGTTGGCTTTCGTTAAAGTAAATGAGGCTTTAAATGATCAGTTAATTAAGATTAATATTGCCAAAAAAGGAGATTAAATTATTCTTGCCACAAAATGTATACCTACAGGATGCTTGTGACAAGAAGGCCCATTGGTTCCATCTAATGACCCCCCAAAAAATAGTTTTATCTTATCCCAACTTGGTGGAACAATGGCCTCTGCCTAAAAAAAAATTACTGCCATATTAATTTAAAAGATTAATTCAAGCATACTGATTTATTAAATTGTTTAGTAAAGAGCCATCAAAAATTGTAATTCCATATAACAAAAAACAACTTGATGCTTTTGAAATGTTTGATGATTGGCAGATTGCTATAGGAAATTCTTGTGATCAGATCTTGCATCATTTACCCTCACGTGCTTTGTTAATTCAAAAATTAAAAAAGGAGAAATTAAGTATAGTTTTCCCCCATCAGATTTTACAACATGTTCTCTTTGTAATAAGTTGAATGTTGATTCGTTTGAAACAGTAAAATAAAAAGCCATTAGTAAAGTAAAAAGATCTCCTCCAGATAACAAAAAGGATCCCGACCCAGAATTTACTGCGGGTCGAGGAAGTGTTTAAATTTTTTCCACAGGGTGCAGATTCGTCAATTTAGATCCCGGACAGACTGATTCGCCACAAAAGAAAAAGGAAACTTCTCTGCCGCCACCGCCTCAGGAAACAGCCGCGTACCAAAAGCTGCAGGCGGGGCCAGCCTGACTCAGTGCACCGCACTCGCAGCCCCATAACAGCGCCAGTGTCAGAGGGCGGGGTGAAGGCCGCTGCTCCCACCGGCAAAAGAGACAAAAGAAACATCAAGATCCCGGCGGGACTAACAGCTGCTGCAGCGCAAACTCCAACCAGAAAATGACTCTATTTACTCTATTTTGGCTTGTCTATCCTCTCCTTATGTTCTTCTTTTCACCAATGATTCCAGAAAACTTAACTGTACCTAATGTAGCGACTTGTGAACCATGGATGTTTTCATCTTGTTTAACTCCTCAAAGTAATGTCTGCTCTTCTGTGGTTTTAAAGATGTCCTATAACTGTAACAACTTATTGATATGATAATTACGTTCTTGCTGTGTTACAACAACTGTTATTGTTACTACGACAGCAATCATTGACTCAACAAGTGTAAATGCCCAATATGTTAAAAAATCAAGTTTTAGGTGTTCTGGAACAACTTAGGTATTAGTTTAGACTTAGGGAAACTGCATAACCAGATTCAGACCTTGGAACACTCCCGATTAGATTTTACCACCGCAGGAGAAGCCAATGACTTTTCCCACACTTTCTCTAACTTCATTTCTGGAAAGACTATTCTGTCTACTGTTTATAATCTTGCTCCTCATAATCATACTTCACTGTATTGTCTAGATTCTTCGGCAGAGCATTCAGAATCTCGAGACCGAACTGCACCTGATTTTAAACAAATAATTATTTAAAATTAAAAAGGGTGAGATGCCGGGAGCCAGTGTGAGGAATCCCGCCCGTGAGAAGGTCATGAGGAAGGAAGCTGACATACGCAAGGCGTGCTCAGACTTCAGGGACCCCTCTGGAAATTCCTAAGCATGTACCCCAACAAAAATCTGCCGGCTTTTGTGCTGTGCTTTTCCACTCTTCTGACATTTTCTGGAAAAAGTCAATTCAGGGCTCTAGTCTTCTGCATTTGAAAGAGTGTTTCAATCCAACAACCCCTCCGATGGCTTTCTAGCCTGCCTGCAGGACTCGTACAGCTGAGCTTGTGTTTGAGGCCTCCTGACCGCAGGAGGCACAGGAAGCTTAAAACATCCTAGGAATGTAGGGGCTTCCGAAGAGTTAAAATCTTTAGAATAGGACTGATTAAAAGTTTCATTTTTTGGGTCAATGCTTGCTGCCAAATTTTCATATCCTTTATTTTTAGATATAGTTGGTATATAGAAAAACAAGTAGTAGACCTGGTATTAGCAACATTAGATCTTCGAGTTAAGTACCTTCTTTGTTATATCCACTGCACCTTTGTTCTATAGAGATGTAACTTTAATGCTTTAAGGAGATGCAAATTAAAGAAAAACACTTCAGGGGAAACAAAATCAACATTCATTAAGGAAGAGAGATAAAAAGTGTTAACAAGCTTCTTGGCCAGAAGATAATGTAAATCACCTGAGACCTTTTGTATACAAAATGATGTATAGAAAGAGTCTGGGCTGCGAACGCTACATAATTCTCTGTTACCCATTGATCTCCATGTTTTATCAAAAGTATAAAAGGCCTTCTGAACAATAAAGGATCGGACCAGTTTCTCGAACTAGTCTCTCGGCCTGGTTTCTTGGGACTCTGGCTCCCCCCATGTCTCTCTCTCTCTCCTCTTCTCTCCCCTTCCCTCTCTCTGCTCTTTACTTTAACTTCAGGCTGAATCTCCACTCTGGGGCGCGGAGGCTCGCCAGGTCTACTTACTTGTCCCGGCTGTTAAGACCCGCACGAAAGGGAGCTTAAGGCGAGGCACCCTTAGATATTCAAGCGGGCGCCGGTGGCCCAACGTAGATGGTGCAAATTCCTTGTCTGGAATTTTATTGGCCTTCCGCGTAAACCAAGCTATTCAGCCCTCTTCCTCCACTTAATCTTCTTATTACACTATAGTTTCTTAATCTAATCTTACATTAATAAACAAACAAGTCTTTCCACGCCGACGCCATCCACCCTTTGAATTCCCTGGATCCACTGGGGCTGGACCCGGGCACTCGTGCTTCATCTCGAGTGGAGACTGGTATGTCGGGGAACTTCTTGAGTTGCAGCAAGGGTGTGAAGGACCCTTTGGAAGTTCCAGAGTTTAGGTGTGATTAGCCTGGAGACGCCTCACCGGAAATGGGCCTCATCTCGCCTGGAGGGGAGAACCTCCTGGATTTTCTCGAGTTCCGGCAGGTGCTCTCGACTTACGACGGGGACCTCAGGGACCCGCTCTTGTGGCCTCAGGAAAGGCCAGTCCCCATGCGAGTTGCTCGGGGACCTCTTGGAATTCCTCTCCCGTCGATGCCAGGGCCTAAGATCTTGTGTGGAGTCGGTGCCGGAACCTGAGCATTCCTCTCCAGTGCTGTCATGGATCTTGGGGTACTTCTGGAGTCTCCCCAGTGGACTCAGTCCTCGTCTCGAGTGGGGGCATGCACGTGCGCTTTCCTCCCGAGCTTTAGAAGTAGTGTCACGCTTCCCTTCGCATGGATCAAGGGATCAGGGGCTTTGCCTCGAGGCTTTCCACGAGGCTTTCCCACGAGGCGTTCCCACAGGGCTGTCCCAAGTGCCACCCTGGTGTGACTCGATCCTCGGCTTGAAAGTCGAGGCAGTGCAGGGAAAACAGGTATCCCTGGAATGGACTGAGACATCTGGGGGACTCTGGGAATGGTGACACGACCCTGGAGTTCCTCTCGCCTTTCCTGTGGAGAGCGCCTCCTCTTGAGATGAGACGGAAACGCCGGGAATTTTTTCCGACCACGCAGGGAAAGGATCCCTCCTCTCGAGCTAGGAGGCGGAAACGGGGCTCCTCTGGACGTGGGCGGGACTCTCGGGCTTCCTCTCGAGTGGAGACGGGTATATCAGGGAACTTCTTGAGTTGCAGCAAGGGTGTGAAGGACCCTTTGGAAGTCCCAGGGGTTAGGTGTGATTAGCCTCGAGACGCCTCAGCAGAAATGGGCCTCATCTCGCCTGGAGGGGAGAACCTCCTGGATTTTCTCGAGTTGCGGCAGGTGCTCTCGACTTACGACGGGGATCTCAGGGACCCGCTCTGGTGGCCTCAGGAAAGGCCAGTCCCCATGCGAGTTGCTCGGGGGCCTCTAGGGATTCCTCTCCCGTCAATCCCAGGGCCTAAGACCTGGTGGGGAGTCGGTGCCGGAACCTGAGGATTCCTCTCCAGTGCTGACTTGGATCTTGGTGTACCTCTGGAGTCACCCCAGGGGAGTCAGTCCTCGTCTAGAGTGGGGGCATGCACGTGTGCTATCCTTCCGAGCTGTTGCAGCAGTGTCGCACTTGCCTTCCCGTGGATCAAGGGATCTGTGGCTTCTTTCCCCACGAGGCTTTCCCACAGGGCTGTCCCACGTGTCACCGTGGTGTGAGTCGATCCTCGGCTTGAAAGTAGAGGCAGTGCAGGGAAAACAGGTTTCCCTGGAATGGACTGAGACATCTGGGGGACTCTGGGAATGGTGGCACGACCCTGGAGTTCCTCTCGCCTTTCCTGTAGAGAGCGCCTCCTCTTGAGATGCGACAGGAACGCCGGGAATTCTTTCCCCAACACGCAGGGAAAGGATCCCTCCAATCGAGCTAGGAGTCGGAAACGGGGCTCCTCTGGATGTGGGCGGGACTCTCGTGCGTTCCTCTCGAGTGGAGACGGGTATGTCGGGGAACTTCATGAGTTGCCAGCAAGGGTGTGAAGTACCCTTTGGAAGTTCCAGATTTTAGATGTGATTAGCCTAGAGACGCCTCGAGCGGAAATGGGCCTCATCTCGCCTAGAGGGGAGAACCTCCTGGATTTTCTCGAGTTGCGGCAGGTGCTCTCGACTTACGACGGGGACATCCGGGACCCGCTCTGGTGGCCTCAGGAAAGGCCAGTCCCCATGCGAGTTGCTCGGGGGCCTCTCGGGATTCCTCTCCCGTCGATGCCGGGGCCTATGAGCTTGTGTGGTGTCAGTGCCGGAACCTGAGGATTCCTCTCCAGTGCCGACATGGATCTTGGTGTACTTCTGGAGTCTCCCCAGTGGAGTCAGTCCTCGTCTCGAGTGGGGGCGTGCACGTGCGCTTTCCTCCCGAGCTGTAAGCAGCAGTGTCAGCGCTTCCCATAGGCGTGGGTCAAGGGATCTGTGGCTTTCGCTCGAGGCTTTCCCCACGAGGACTTTCCCACTGAGAGCTTTCCCACAGGGCTGTCCCACGTGCCACCGTGGTGTGAGTCGGATCCTCCGCTTGAAAGTCGAAGGCAGTGCAGGGAAAACAGGTTTCCCTGGAATGGACTGAGACATTTGGGGACTCTGGGAATGGTGGCACGACCCTGGAGTTCCTCTCGCCTTTCCTGTGGAGAGTGCCTCCTCTTGAGATGCGACGGGAACGCCGGAATTCTTTCCCGACCACGCAGGGAAAGGATCCCTCCTCTCGAGCTAGGAGGCGGAAACGGGGCTCCTCTGGATATGGTGCGGGACTCTCGTGCTTCCTCTCGAGTGGAGACGGGTATGTCGGGGAACTTCTTGAGTTGCAGCAAGGGTGTGAAGGACCCTTTGGAAGTTCCAGAGGTTAGATGTGATTAGCCTCGATGACGCCATCAGCGGGAAAATGGGCTCAATCTCGCCTGGAGGGGAGAACCTCCTGGATTTTCTCGAGTGTACGGCAGGTGCTCTAAGACTTACGACAGGGGACCTCAGGGACCCGCTCTGGTGCCTCAGGAAAGGCCAGTCCCCATGCAAGTTGGCTCGGGGGTCCTCTCGAGGATTCCTCTGCGGTCGATGCCAGGGCCTAACGACCTTGTGTGGAGACTGTGTCGGAACCTGAGGATTCCTCTCCAGTTGCTGACATGGATCTTGGGGTACTTCTGGAGATCTCACCAGGGGAGTCAGTCCTTCGTCTCGAGTGGGGGCATGCACGTGCGCTTTCCTTCCTGAGCTGTAGCAGCAGTGTCGGCTCTTCCCTTCGCCGTGGATCAATGGGATCTGTGGCTTTCTCCACGAGGCTTTCCCACGAGGCTTTCCGCACAGGGCTGTCCCACGTGCCACCGTGGTGTGAGTCGATCCTCGGCTTGAAAGTCGAGGCAGTGCAGGGAAAAGCAGGTTTCCCTGGAATGGACTGAGACATCTGGGGGACTCTGAGAATTGGTGGCACGACCCTGGAGTTCCTCTCGCCTTTCCTGTGGAGAGCGCCTCCTCTTGAGATGAGACGGAAACGCCGGGAATTCTTTCCCGATCATCGCAGGGAAAGGATCCCTCCTCTCGAGCTAGGAGGCGGAAACGGGGCTCCTCTGGATGTGCGGCGGGACTCTCGTGCTTCCTCTCGAGTGGAGACGGGTTAGTGTCGGAGAACTTCTTGAGTTGCAGCAATGGGTTGTGGAAGGGCCCTTTGGAAGTTCCAGAGGTTAAGGTGTGATTAGCCTCGAGACGCCTCAGCAGGAAATGGGCCTCATCTCGCCTGGAGGGGAGAACCTGCCTGGATTTTTCTCGAGTTGCAGGCAGGTGCTCTCGACTTATCGACGGGGACCTCAAGGACCCGCTCTGGTGGCCTCAGGAAAGGCCAGTCCCCATGCGAGTTGGCTCGGGGGCTCTCGGTATTCCCTCCTGCGTCGATGCTGGGGCCTAAGACCTTCTGTTGTGGAAGTGGCTGCGGAACCTGAGGATTCCTCTCCAGTGCTGACATGGATCTTGGAGATACTTCTGGAGTCTCCCCAGGGGAGTCAGTCCTCGTCTCGAGTAGGGGGCATGCACGTGCGCTTTCCCTCCCGAGCTGTAGCAGCAGTGTCAGCCTTCCCGTCCCGTGGATCAAGGGATCTGTGGCTTTCGCTTCGAGGCTTTCCCCACGAGATTTCACACGAGGCTTTCCCACACGGGCTGTCCCACGAGCCACCGTGGTGTGAGTCGATCCTCGGCTTGAAAGTCGAGGCAGTGCAGAGAAAACAGGTTTCCCTGGAATGGACTGAGACATCTGGGGGACTCTGGGAATGGTGGCACGACCCTGGAGTTCCTCTCTGCCTTTCCTGTGGAGAGCGCCTCCTCTTGAGATGCGACGGAACGCCGGGAATTCTTTTCCCGAACACGCAGGGAAAGGATCCCTCCTCGAGCTAGGAGGCGGAAACGGGGCTCCTCTGGATGTGGGCGGGACTCTCGTGCTTCCTCTCGAGTGGAGACGGGTATGTCGGGGAACTTCTTGAGTTGCAGCAAGGGTGTGAAGTACCCTTTGGAAGTTCCAGATTTTAGGTGTGATTAGCCTCGAGACGCCCTGAGCGGAAATGGGCCTCATCTCGCCTGGAGGGGAGAACCTCCTGGATTTTCTCGAGTTGCGGCAGGTGCTCTCGACTTACGATGGGGACCTCGGGACCGCTCTGGTGGCCTCAGGAAAGGCCAGTCCCCATGCGAGTTGCTCGGGGGCCTCTCGGATTCCTCTCCCGTCGATGCTGGGCCTAGAGCTTGTGTGGTGTCAGTGCCGGAACCTGAGGATTCCTCTCCAGTGCTGACATGGATCTTGGGTACTTCTGGAGTCTCCCCAGGGAGTCAGTCCTCGTCTCGAGTGGGGGCATGCACGTGCGCTTTCCTCCCGAGCTGTAGCAGCAGTGTCACCCTTCCCGTGGGGTCAAGGGATCTGTGGCTTTCGCTGAGGCTTTCCCCCGAGGCTTTCCCAGGCTTTCCCACAGGGCTGTCCCACGTGCCACCGTGGTGTGAGTCGATCCTCGCTTGAAAGTCGAGGCAGTGCAGGGAAAACAGGTTTCCTGGAATGGACTGAGACATCTGGGGACTCTGGGAATGGTGGCACGACCCTGGAGTTCCTCTCGCCTTTCCTGTGGAGAGTGCCTCCTCTTGAGATGCGACGGGAAACGCCGGGAATTCTTTCCGACCACGCAGGGAAAGGATCCCTCCTCTCGAGCTAGGAGGCGGAAACGGGGCTCCTCTGGATGTGTGC